>NC_091153.1:58534369-58552677 GCF_040958095.1 Procambarus clarkii
CCAACAAGAATGAGAGGAGAAGATGAACCAGCAATGCTTGATTTGATATTTACCCTAAATGAGTGGGATATAAGAGAAGTTAAGATGGAAGTGCCCTTGGGAATGAGTGACCACAGTGTATTGAACTTTGAGTACCTGGTAGAGCTAGGACTTATCTCCCCCAAAAAAGAACTAGGAATCAAAAGGCTGGCATACCGAAAGGGAAATTATGAACAGATGAGAAGTTTCCTAAGTGAAATACCTTGGGACACAGACCTCAGAGATAAGTCTGTACAGGGTATGATGGACTATGTTACCCAAAAGTGTCAGGAGGCAGTAAACAGGTTCATCCCGGCCCAAAGGGAAAAATCCGAGAAGCAACAGAAGAATCCATGGTATAATAGGGCATGTATGGAAGCGAAGAAACTGAACAAAAGGGCGTGGAGGAACTTCCAGAATAACAGAACACCAGAAAGCAGAGAGAGATACCAGAGAACCAGGAATGAGTACGTCAGGGTGAGAAGAGAAGCAGAGAAAAGTTTTGAAAATGATATAGCAAACAAAGCCAAGACCGAACCAAAGCTACTCCACAGTCACATCAGAAGGACATCAACAGTGAAAGAACAGGTACTGAAACTTCGAACAGGCGAGGACAGGTATACAGAGAATAACAGAGAGGTGTGTGAAGAACTCAACAAGAGGTTCCAGGAGGTCTTTACAATAGAACAAGGTGAGGTCACTGTGCTAGGAGAAAGGGAGTTAAACCAGGTGGCCTTGGAAGAGTTCGAAATTACGAGAGAGGAGGTCAAGAGACACCTGCTGGATCTGGATGTTAGAAAGGCTGTTGGTCCAGATGGGATCTCACCATGGATACTGAAAGAGTGTGCAGAGGCACTTTGCTTGCCACTCTCCATAGTGTATAGTAAGTCACTGGAGACGGGAGACCTACCAGAAATATGGAAGACGGCAAATGTGGTCCCAATATACAAAATGGGCGACAGGCAAGAGGCACTGAACTACAGGCCAGTGTCCTTGACTTGTATACCATGCAAGATGATGGAGAAGATCGTGAGAAAAAACCTGGTAACACATCTGGAGAGAAGGGACTTAGTGACAAATCGCCAACATGGGTTCAGGGAGGGTAAATCTTGCCTTACAGGCTTGATAGAATTCTACGATCAGGTGACAAAGATTAAGCAAGAAAGAGAGGGCTGGGCGGACTGCATTTTCTTGGATTGTCGGAAAGCCTTTGACACAGTACCGCATAAGAGGCTGGTACATAAGCTGGAGAGACAGGCAGGTGTAGCTGGTAAGGTGCTCCAGTGGATAAGGGAGTATCTAAGCAATAGGAAGCAGAGAGTTACGGTGAGGGGTGAGACCTCCGATTGGCATGAAGTCACCAGTGGAGTCCCGCAGGGCTCTGTACTCGGTCTTGTTTCTGTTATATGTAAATGATCTCCCAGAGGGTGTCGATTCATTTCTCTCAATGTTTGCAGACGATGCAAAAATTATGAGAATGATTAAAACAGAAGAGGACTGTTTGAGGCTTCAAGAAGACCTAGACAAGCTGAAGGAATGGTCGAACCAATGGTTGTTAGAGTTTAACCCAACCAAATGTAATGTAATGTAGATAGGTGTAGGGAGCAGGAGGCCAGATACAAGGTATCATCTGGGAGAGGAAATTCTTCAGGAGTCAGAGAAGGAAAAAGACTTGGGGGTTGATATCACGCCAGACCTGTCTCCTGCAGCACATATCAAGCGGATAACATCAGCGGCATATTCCAGGCTGGCCAACATACGAACGGCATTCAGAAACTTTGTAAAGAATCATTCAGAACTTTGTATACCACAATGTCAGGCCAATCCAGGAGTATGCAGCCCCAGCATGGAGTCCATATCTAGTCAAGGATAAGACTAAACTGGAAAAGGTTCAAAGGTTTGCCACCAGACTAGTACCCGAGCTGAGAGGTATGAACTACAAGGAGAGACTACGGGAATTAAACCTCACTTCGCTGGAAGACAGAAGAGTTAGGGGGGACATGATCACCACATTCAAGATTCTGAAGGGAATTGATAGGGTAGATAAAGACAGTCTATTTAACACAAGGGGAACACGTACAAGGGGACACAGGTGGAAACTGAGTGCCCAAATGAGCCACAGAGATATTATAAAGAACTTTTTTAGTGTCAGAGTGGTGGACAAATGGAATGCATTAGGAAGAGATGTGGTGGAGGCTGACTCCATACACAGTTTCAAGTGTAGATATGATAGAGCCCGATAGGCTCAGGATTCTGTACACCTGTTGATTGACGGTTGAGAGGCGGGACCAAGAGCCAGAGCTCAACCCCCGCAAACACAACTAGGTGAGTAACTAGGTGAGTACACACACACACACACACACACACACACACACACACACACACATCAATTAACTCCCGCTCATAATTAAGACAAATAACAGCGGAGGTAATCTGGGCTTCAAGCTGGCCAGCTTCTTAAATGTGGGTTTTGATGAGACAATTTTCATCAGATGATTCGTAAGTTTAGTTCCTGTCTTTCTGTTCATTTTCATCCCCTTTTTCAGCAGACTCTCTGACACACCTTGCATTATAACGAATTGTTGTAGTTCTTTCTTTTTGTACCATATATATAAGCATCTGGAACAAATCCACAAGGGCCGTGACGAGGATTCGAACCTACGTCTGAGAGCATCCCAGACGCTGCCTTAATCGACTGAGCTACGACACGGTAAAAGAGTTGAAACCAGAAGTTCTACTGAACTTACTTGTATCTTGCAGCCTCATTGATGCATCACGCTATTGTGATTTCTGTGTGCAAAGCATCTGGAACTTATCACTGATGGGAATTATGTTTTTTGCTTACGACTTCATTGAAATCTGATTTTAATTTTTAAGTAGCTTCTACAATGTTGTAATTTTCATGCTGATTTTGATATCGTCTGAAAAGGATAACACGAAGCTGGGATTTGTATTTTGTCTGTGATGTTAGGATGAAGAAGAGTAGTGACACAGTGACTGCCTTGGGGGAAGGCACAGAGCTCCTCACTCTGTCGGACTTAATTTTGTTTGATTTAATGTTATTTTTTGCCTTTTTTCAAGAAATTGGATATCCGTCTTTCTCCCTAAATCTGTTACTACCTTAAACAATATCATGACCTGTCGCTCTATGGTAATGTTTATCAAATGTCTTTGTAAAGTTCGTGTATACAACATCTGCAATTTGGTTTTCGTCTCATGCTTATCTGATTTTGTCATAGTGGTTGAGTAACTGCGACGAGCAGAGCCTTGCACCTCTAACTTCCTGTTGACACGGACGGTGTGCTTGATCCACTCCGTCACACGGAAGATTTAACTTCTAATCACGCTATCGAAACTTTAAGAGTGCGTGATGTTTGTTTGTGTGTGTTTTTGAGGGTGTGCATGTGTGCATGCGTGAAGGCGTGTTCTCGTGTGTGTATATGTGCGTATTTATGAACACACACACACATACTGGTGCATGAGGTGGCATAAATACACTGGAATTCTGGATATTTGGTCAGTCACGTCAGTCTAACAATCAAAAGCAACAAAGAAAGACAGGAAAGCAATTCCTTCTTTATCACACGCAAAAAGCTTTACAAACTATTATATAAACAAATCCTCCTCCTAAAATGGTAGTACATATAGTAACAGTTCGGTCGAACGTGCCACTGTGTACTCTTGGACCCCAAAAAAATCTCGTTCTGTACCATTCATTTTCAAAAGTCTGAGAAAAAGCTAAAAACCAAAGATTCGTAGGCCTTGTATTGCATATTTATGTATCATTAGACCTAAGATAGCGTGTATTAGGTCTATAATTGGTTGGATAGGTTAGGTCAGCTTTTGTTACATTTCCAATTTAATCATTTCTATTTGAGCTAATTCAGTAATACAAAACGCGAACTTTTGGAGTTCCATAATGGTATGTTTGACCAAATAGTTGCTATAGATACTATCGTGTTTGGAGGATGGGGTGCATAGAAAATAGGAAAATAGGAAAATCGATTTAGGCGGCAACGCCCAGTGAAGATAAAAGGTCTAAGAAGGTCACTGCGCGTCAAACATTTCTCTGCCATTTCCTTGTCTTAGAATTAATGTGAAAATGTAATATTAACCTCATGGGAAGAACAAGTGTCTAACGGAAGAGTGAGAAGAGAATGGAGAGAGAGAGAAGAGAGAACAGGAAACGGAGAAGGAACGAGAATGAGGAACAGAAGGATAAGGTGACATAAGCAAGGAAGAGAGACCATTGAAGGTAAGGACACGAGACAAAAGCAGAGAATAAGACGCAGGGAAAGAAGATAACTGTTGGTAAAGGAAGGAACAGGATATGAGAAGAGGAGGAGGAGGCGGCGGCAAGATCTTAAGAGGGAGAAGACTATAAGATGTAAATAGAAGGAATATTAAGATAACTAGGAAGAGGGAATGAGCCCGAGGAGATAGAGGGAGAGAAAAATTATAAATAGGAATTATATGCATGAGAATCAAGACGTTTTTGGCGAGTAGTAATGTAAATGATGGTAGAGGTAGTTGTGATAGTAGTTGTAGCAGTAGTGGTTGTGGTTGTAGTAGTTGTGGTTATAGTATTATTAACAGTAATAGAGGAAAAGACCAGGGAGGAGCTATGTCACCAAGATAGCAGAACGATAGCAGTCCTGGAGTGTGTGCAGTCCTGGAGTGTGTGTGCAGTCCTGGAGTGAATGGGCAGTCCTGGAGTGTGTGTGCAGTCCTGGAGGGAATGGGCAGTCCTGGAGTGTGTGGGCAGACCTGGAGTGTGTGGGCAGTCCTGGAGTGTGTGGGCAGTCCTGGAGTGTGTGTGCAGTCCTGGAGTGAATGGGCAGTCCTGGAGTGTGTGGGCAGTCCTGGAGTGTGTGTGCAGTCCTGGAGTGAATGGGCAGTCCTGGAGTGTGTGTGCAGTCCTGGAGTGAATGGGCAGTCCTGGAGTGTGTGGGCAGTCCTGGAGTGAATGGGCAGTCCTGGAGTGTGTGCAGTCCAGGAGTGTGTGTGCAGTCCTGGAGTGAATGGGCAGTCCTGGAGTGTGTGTGCAGTCCTGGAGTGAATGGGCAGTCCTGGAGTGTGTGTGCAGTCCTGGAGGGAATGGGCAGTCCTGGAGTGTGTGGGCAGACCTGGAGTGTGTGGGCAGTCCTGGAGTGTGTGGGCAGTCCTGGAGTGTGTGTGCAGTCCTGGAGTGAATGGGCAGTCCTGGAGTGTGTGGGCAGTCCTGGAGTGTGTGTGCAGTCCTGGAGTGAATGGGCAGTCCTGGAGTGTGTGTGCAGTCCTGGAGTGAATGGGCAGTCCTGGAGTGTGTGGGCAGTCCTGGAGTGAATGGGCAGTCCTGGAGTGTGTGCAGTCCAGGAGTGTGTGTGCAGTCCTGGAGTGAATGGGCAGTCCTGGAGTGTGTGGGCAGTCCTGGAGTGTGTGAGCAGTCCTGGAGTGTATGGGCAGTCCTGGAGTGTGTGGGCAGTCCTGGAGTGTGTGGGCAGTCCTGGAGTGTGTGGGCAGTCTTGGAGTGTGTGGGCAGACCTGGAGTGTGTGTGGGCAGTCCTGGAGTGTGTGTGGGTAGTCCTGAAGTGTGTGGGCAGTCCTGGAGTGTGTGGGCAGACCGGGAGTGTGTGGGCAGTCCTGGAGTGTGTGTGCAGTCCTGGAGTGTGTGCGCAGACCTGGAGTGTGTGTGCAGTCCTGGAGTGTGTGTGCAGTCCTGGAGTGTGTGTGCAGTCCTGGCGTGTGTGTGCAGTCCTGGAGTGTGTGCGCAGACCTGGAGAGTGTGGGCAGTCCTGGAATGTGTGGGCAGACCTGGAGTGTGTGCGCAGTCCTGAAGTGTGTGCGCAGTCCTGAAGTGTGTGCGCAGACCTGGAGTGTGTGTGCAGTCGTGAAGTGTGTGGGCAGTCCAGGAGTGTGTGGGCAGTCCTGGAGTGTGTGGGCAGTCCTGAAGTGTGTGGGTAGACTTGGAGTGTGTGGGCAGTCCTGGAGTGTGTGCGTAGAGCTGGAGTGTGTGCCCAGACCTGGAGTGTGTGCGCAGACCTGGAGTGTGTGCCCAGACCTGGAGTGTGTGCGCAGACCTGGAGTGTGTGCCTAGATCTGGAGTGTGTGCGCAGACCTGGAGTGTGTGCCCAGACCTGGAGTGTGTGCGCAGACCTGGAGTGTGTGTCCAGACCTGGAGTGTGTGCCCAGACCTGGAGTGTGTGCCCAGACCTGGAGTGTGTGTGCAAACCTGGAGTGTGTGCCCAGACCTAGAGTGTGTGCGCAGACCTGGAGTGTGTGCGCAGACCTGGAGTGTGTGCGCAGACCTGGAGTGTGTGCGCAGACCTGGAGTGTGTGCCCAGACCTGGAATGTGTGCGCAGACCTGGAGTGTGTGCGCAGACCTGGATTGCGTGCCCAGACCTGGAATGTGTGCGCAGACCTGGAGTGTGTGCCCAGACCTGGAGTGTGTGCCCAGACCTGGAATGTGTGCGCAGACCTGGAGTGTGTGCCCAGACCTGGAGTGTGTGCACAGACCTGGAGTGTGTGCCCAGACCTGGAGTGTGTGCGCAGACCTGGAGTGTGTGCGCAGACCTGGAGTGTGTGCCCAGACCTGGAGTGTGTGCCCAGACCTGGAGTGTGTGCGCAGACCTGGAGTGTGTGCCCAGACCTGGAGTGTGTGCCCAGACCTGGAGTGTGTGCGCAGACCTGGAGTGTGTGCGCAGACCTGGAGTGTGTGACCAGACCTGGAGTGTGTGCGCAGAGCTGGAGTGTGTGCGCAGAGCTGGAGTGTGTGCGCAGACCTGGAGTGTGTGCGCAGACATGGAGCTCCGTCACAAAGAGCACATAAGGGAGATGGAAAATTTAAGCGAGGTTTACAATGAGACTCGAACCAGTATTGCGACGAATTGGAGGGATGAAGAAAAACTGAAAGAACTGGATGTAATTTCGCTTGAAAAGTGGATAGAGGCAGAAAAGACATGATCGAGATATTTAAAATACTTTTGGGGGATTTACTGTGAGGAAAAAAGGTAAATTTCCCAATGAATACAAATAGAACTAGAGATGTTGTGCTTTTTTTCTTGGCATGAGAGAAGTAGGAGACTGAAATGAACTAAATTAAGTTTTAGAGCCGAACTTCATTTATAATTTCAAAATTCGATATGATCCATTTTTTTTTCAGAAATGCATTAGACAACCAGCGGCTGGAAAAGCGGGGCTTAAGAGCTAAGACACATTCTTAGAGAAACATTTAAGTTTCTCTAAGAATGCACACACGCACACACAGACTCACACACACACATACACACACACACAGGTAGGGTAGGGACTACCTCTCAGGTAGTCCCACCTCCCAGGTCACATCCCAGGTCACCTCCCAGGCCACCTCCCAGGTCACCTCCCAGGTCGCATCCTCCCCAACTCAGCCCTCCTATACATCCCCCCTGCCTCAGCCTCCCAAACCCCCCCTGTCCCTTCCACATTTGCACCTGCCCAACGATTCCCCTGCCCCTGCTACATCACACTTGTCAGCGACCCCAGTGGGTCAAGCCATGCCCTCCCCAAACCCACCTTCCCATCCCCCCTCCCCAAATACCCCTTCCTACTCCCCTGCCCCTTCTACCCCATTGACTTCAATTCCATCTACTCCATCCCAGCTTCCACTGCACCCCTCTTCCACTCACCCCCAAACCCCACCCAACCCTCACCCCTCCTATGCACCTCCAGCCCACATTTAACCCCCTCACCTTGTGACCCCCTAACACCTTCCCCCATCTCCTTCTTCCCCTCTTCTACCCCAAAACCCCCACCTACCCCGATTCCCCCCTAACTAATATACCCTCTCTTCCACTCCCAGCACCCATGCTCCATTCTCATCTCAGCTCTCCGCCCTCAGTATCCCTCTCCCCCCCAACCTCTCAACCTCTATCTGACTCTCAGTCTCACTCTATTTCTCAACCCCCCTATGCTATTCAGACCCCTAACTTTCAGACCCATTATGCCCTTCCTACCCCCCTAGATGCCCAGACCCCATTCGCCTACCAGGCACTCCCAGGCACCCCCCTAGCACCACCCCACTCACCCCCACAGCCCCCATTTGCCCCCCAGACACCCCCCAGTTCCCCCCAGACCCCTGGTGAAAGGGGGAACTCTGACACCCGAGTTTCCAAGAAGAGTCTCAAGGTTTGGTACACCAATGCTGATGGGGTAGCCAATAAAGCAGAAGAGATAAAAGAAAGAGTTAGTGAGGCAGACCCAGACATAGTGGCAATAGTGGAAACTAAAATAAATGGCATGATCTCGGATGCAATCTTTCCAGAGGGGTACCAGGTGATAAGAAAAGAAAGGACACAAAGACAGGGAGGAGGAGTGGCACTCTTAATAAAGCGGAAATGGAAGTTTGATGAGCTGGAAAATCCGGGTACCAATGAAAGCACAAGCTTCATACATGGAACCCTGACAGTGGATGGGAAGAAGATTGTAATCTTGATACTCTACAATCCCCCACCAAACAGTAGAAGGCCCAGGCAGGAGTACGAGGACAGCAACAAGACATGTATGGATGAACTGCAGAGGGCAGCAACTTTAGCGCATAGAATGAGAGCGAAGCTGCTGGTCATGGGGGACCTAAATCACGGAGAGATAGATTGGGAAACGAGGAATCCCCATGGCGGGGAGGAGACCTGGGGAGCGAAGCTGGTAGACGTTATTGACAGGAATTTCCTAACACAGCATGTGAAAGAAGATACTAGGGAAAGAGGAGGGGATACGCCCAGCTTATTAGATCTCATTATCACTCAGAATGTAGAAGACATCGAGCAGTTGGAACATGAAATACCACTATGAGCTAGTGACCATTGTGTCCTAGTCTTTGACTACATGATGGAGCTTAAAATTGTGACCAAAGGACAAGAGGTCCGGGAAAGGAGACTTGATTACAGAAAAGGGGACTACAGAAGGATAAGGGACTACCTGGGAGAAGTGCAGTGGGAGGAAGAACTTAGAGGAAAAACAGTGCAAGGTATGTTGAACCAAGTCATATTGAAATGCAAGGAGGCTGAAGATAGATTTATTCCAACAATAAAGGAAAAAATCAGGAGGGAATATAATAACCCATGGTTTAATAGACAGTGTCAGGAAGCAAAGATGAGAAGCAGGAGGGAGTGGAGGAAGTACAGAAGACAAAGGACAGAGGACAACAGGATTAGATGTAACAGAGCTAGGAATGATTACATTAACATAAGACGAGTGTCGGAAAGAAATTATGAGAACGATATTGCAGTCAAAGCGAAAAAGCAACCAAAATTACTACATAGCCATATAAGAAGGAAGATGTCGGTAAATGACCAAGTGACAAGACTGAGGAAAACAGAAGGGGCATATACAGAAAGCGACAAGGAAATCTGCGAGGTACTGAATGCAAAATTCCATGGAGTGTTCACAACCGAGCCTGAGCAGCTCCCATTGTTAGAAGAGATTACCCAAGATGAAAGACTATCAGATATAGAGGTGACAGCAGAGGATGTAATGAAACAGTTGACAACACTGGATGCAAATAAAGCTGTTGGACCAGACAAAGTATCACCGTGGATACTTAAAGAGGCAGCGCAGGCTCTCAGCGTGCCCCTGGCAATGATCTTTAATGAGTCACTTATGTCGGGAGAATTGCCCAGTTGCTGGAAGAAGGCAAATGTCGTACCGATTTTCAAAAAGGGTGATAGGGAGGAGGCACTTAACTACAGACCCGTATCACTGACAAGCATCCCCTGCAAAATACTTGAAAGAATAATTAGGCTAAGACTTGTTGAGCACCTGGAGAGCATTGGGTTTGTAAACAAGCACCAACATGGGTTCTGGACAGGGAAATCATGCCTAACAAACCTTTTAGAATTCTATGATAAAGTAACAAGGATAAGGCAGGACAGAGAAGGCTGGGCAGACTGCATATTTCTTGACTGCCAAAAGGCCTTTGATACGGTACCGCACATGAGACTGCTATACAAACTTGAGAGGCAGGCAGGAGTAAGCGGAAAGGCCCTAGTATGGGTGAAGAACTACCTAACAGGAAGGAGCCAGAGGGTAATGGTAAGGGGCGAAAAGTCGGACTGGCGAACAGTAACAAGTGGAGTACCTCAAGGATCGGTGCTGGGACCAATCCTCTTTCTAATTTACGTAAATGATATGTTTACAGGAGTGGAATCATACATGTCAATGTTTGCAGATGACGCAAAATTAATGAGAAGAGTTGTGACAGACGAGGATTGTAGGATCCTCCAAGAGGCTGCAGAGATGGTCAGGGAAATGGCTACTGGAGTTTAACACCAGTAAATGTAAAGTTATGGAAATGGGATCAGGTGACAGGAGACCAAAGGGACAGTGCACAATGAAGGGGAACAGCCTACCTGTAACGATTCGAGAAAGAGACCTGGGAGTGGATGTGACACCTAATCTAACTCCTGAGGCACATATAAATAGGATAACGACAGCAGCGTACTCTACACTGGCGAAAATTAGAACTTCATTCAGAAACCTAAATGAGGAAGCTTTTAGGGAGCTTTACACTGCCTACGTGAGACCCGTCTTAGAGTATGCCGCGCCATCATGGAGCCCCCACCTGAAGAAACACATAAGAAACTGGAGAAGGTTCAGAGGTTTGCGACGAGGCTTGTCCCAGAGCTACGAGGGATGGGATATGAAGAGCGGCTGAAGGAACTGAACCTTACGACACTAGAGAAAGGGAGAGAAGAGATATGATAGGGACATATAAAATACTCAGGGGAATTGACAAAGTGGAAATAGATGAAATGTTCACACGTAATAATAACAGAACGAGGGGACATGGGTGGAAACTGGAAACTCAGATGAGTCACAGAGATGTTAGGAAGTTTTCTTTTAGCGTGAGAGTAGTAGAAAAATGGAATGCACTTGGGGAACAGGTTGTGGAAGCAAATACTATTCATACTTTTAAAACTAGGTATGATAGGGAAATGGGACAGGAGTCATTGCTGTAAACAACCGATAGCTAGAAAGGCGGGATCCAAGAGTCAATGCTCGATCCTGCAAGCACATATAGGTGAGTATATAGGTGAGTACACACGCACACACACGCACACACACGCACACACACACACACACACACACACACACACACACACACACACACACACACACACACACACACACACACACACACACACACACACACACACACTCCATACCAGTTTCAAGTGTATATATGATAGCGTCCAATAGGCTCAGCAACCGGTACATCAGTTGATTGATAGTTGAGAAGCGGGACCAAAGAGCCGAAGCTCAACCCCTGCAAGCACAACTAGGGGAGCACAAACACCCACACCCTCTAACCTGAGAGCAAGTAGGGGGGCGGAAGCCCACACAGAGTTCCTCTCAAACAAAGGATGATATCTCCCCGTCCTCCTGCACCACATGTATCACTGAGATAAATCACTGACACCGCTGCCAACATTAAGGGGCAATAAAAACCAATCTTGGGAAAGCCTTGTGTCTATTGTTCAAGTGTTTTATTATCGTTTACATTATGGAGAAATAATCTGTTGTATAGACCGTTCATCTTAAGCACAGTTTACCAGGAGAAGCGTTGGGTAAATATCTTTACAGACGACTTATATTTTAGTCTCTGACATTTGGGACGTGATACGAGAGCTTTTGTGTAAATTCTAGGTAGAAGAGAATAGTTTTAAGATGTTTCGTAGGTGACTACTAGAATCTAGAGTCTATAAGGAGAAAGCGCTAGGCCAGGACGACTATATATATATTATATATAGCACTTGGAAGGGATATGAAGACAAGGAGTTTGGATAACGTGAAGGAAAGGTTAGGTGCCCAATCACTTGTACCTTCGGGGATCGAACGCTGACCTGCACGTAGCGAAGCCGACGTTGTACTGACGGTTAGGTTTCGTTTGTTACTGACTATTCTGTTAAACTTCTAACCTTGATTTTATATATATATATATATATATATATATATATATATATATATATATATATATATATATATATATATATATATATATATATATATATATATATATATAATACACACACACACACTATAGGAGCAATAAGAGCCATCACCAGTGAGGACTCAATTGCCGACAGAGATGCCGCAACAGCTCAAGCCCTAAGGGAGAAACACCCACCCAGGGCTCCGCGTGAGGACGACATTGTACAAGTGGGGGCTACAGGAGCAGAACCTCTCTGGGTGGCTGAATCTGTGGTCCATAAAGCAGCCATGTCCTTCCCAACAGGATCAGCAGGTGGGTTCCCAGGACTAAAACCCAACCACATCAAACAAATACTCAACCCTGCACTGGGTGACATTACACAGGGCCTCTTGGTGGAACTAACCAGATTCACCAACACATGTCTAGCTGGCAACATACCAGAGACCATAAGACCTATCTTTTTTTAAGCATCTCTCTGTGCTCCAAAGAAAAATGATAAAGGGATCAGGCCAATAGCTGTGGACAGTTCCCTCCGGCATCTCGTCGCAAAGGCTGCTGCGAGAACAGTTAGCGAGGCAGCGGCCAACATGCTAAATCCAAAACAGCTTGTCTTCACCATTCCACAAGGTTGCGAGGCGGCAGCTCACGCAGCTCGAGCTTTCGTTGTTAACACTACAGACGAGAAGGCCCTTATCAAGCTAGATTTAAAAAAATGTCTTCAATTTGGTGCGGAGGGATGCTGTACTCCGCGCGGTTCATCGTCAATTCCCTTCCCTCTTCCTTTTTGTACATTCATGCTACAGTATGGATCTAAAACTACCTTGTGACGAAAATGAAAGTGAATTGCGAGAAGGCGTCCTACAGGGTCAGCCCCTTGCTCCTCTTATTTTCTGCTTAGTCATCAAACAAGTCAGAGAGGTCCTGTCCAGCGAGCTTAACATCTGGTTTTTGGATGATGGTACCCTAGCTGGCTCCCAAGACTCCCTCCTGGAGGACATCAGAAAACTCCAGGAGCAAGGGGCAATTTTAGGCCTCACCCTGAATTCTTCTCGGTGCGAAATATGTTCTAACCAGGGCATCGTAGAGAGAATAGCGTGTGTTCTCAATATATACAGACGTTCTCAATATACAGGCAGGACGACAACATACAGCTCAAGGCGCTGAACAATGCACAAACAACACGGCATCCAGTGAAGACTGCATCATTTCCGCACACCGGCAGACGATCACCGTAAAGCTCCTGACCAGAAACACCAAAATACTGGGAAATATTAACAGTAAATTTGTTAAACAAAAACAACTCAGTGAAACTATGTTGTGAAACCTATCCTACTATTTTTTTTTAAGATTTAAATGAACTGCTTTTGTGGTCATTGATTCAAGAGAGATTGTTGCAAGAGGAGCAGCAATAACTGTGAGTGAAGGCAGCGGCAGTGGCGCTACCTCTCACAAAGCTGTCAGTAAACGCACCAATATTTACAAGTTTACCCAAGTGTGAACGCCGTGAAGTTCATACCCAGCTGACTCTGGAAATATTGGGGGCTGTGTTCGGGGAAACAAGGGCAGGTATAGCTCGTCTCTCGAAGCGAATAATGCCAATCTGATCCCAAGATTTGACAGCCAATCACATATCTTGCACAGACGAGATTGGCACGGATTATCAGCTGACTAGTCAGCTGGGGGAAGGCTATTTCACAAATCCCTTAAAGATTAAGATTAGAATTTACCTTGTAGAATGACGCGGCCATTTTTAAAGTGGTTTGACTAGTTGCACATGCATACGCACGCACACACGCACGCACGTACGCACACACGCACAGCCGAGCGGACAGCGCTTTGAGGTCGTAGTCTTAGGACCCGGGTTCCATTCCAGGTTGAAGCAGAAACAGATGGGCAGAGTTTCAGTCATCTGATGCTATTTTCTTAGCAGTAAATAAGTATCTGGGAGTTAGACCATCCCTACATCCTGCGTCCTGAGGATGTGTGTACTCACCTGGTGGAGCTTGTGGGGGTTGAGCTCTGGCTCTTTGGTCCCGCTTGTGTCCCGTGTGTCTATGTGCGAGGGAGAAATATATATATATATATATATATATATATATATATATATATATATATATATATATATATATATATATATATATATATATATATATATATATATATATATATATATGTATATATATATATATATATATATGTATATATATATATATATATATATATATATATATATATATATATATATATATATATATATGTCGTACCTAGTAGCCAGAACTCACTTCTATGCCTACTATGCAAGGCCAGATTTGCCTAATAAGCCAAGTTTTCATGAATTAATTGTTTTTCGTCAACCTAACCTACCTAACCTAACCTAACCTAACTTTTTCGGCTACCTAACCAAACCTAACCTATAAGATAGGTTAGGTTAGGTTAGGTAGGGTTGGTTAGGTTCGGTCATATATCTACGTTAATTTTAACTCCAATAAAAAAAAATTGACCTCATTCGTAATGTAATGGGTAGCTTTATCATTTCATAAGAAAAAAGTTAGAGAAAATATATTAATTCAGGAAAACTTGGCTTATTAGGCAAATCGGGCCTTGCATAGTAGGCCGAGAAGTGCGTTCTGGCTATTAGGTACGACATATATATATATATATATATATATATATATATATATATATATATATATATATATATATATATATATATATATATATATATATATATATATATATATATATATATATATATTATTATAGACTGTGGGTTGGTTGGTGTTGTCGTCGTTGATCCTTCTCTATGGACAACCCAACCCACAACTCGGCAGAGTGCTTATACTAGGAGATCACCCTTGGCGCTTCTGGCTCTTGGAGAGGGGCTCAACGTCACGCGTTTAGGGGATGCGGCCCAACACTTAGCCTCGTTGTCACGTGCACACACCCACTCGAGCCGCTGTGACTCCCCACTCTCTCCTTAGGTGATATGATCTCCTCGATCCCCCTTTGACTTATTAATATTACCTTCTACCCTGTCCACAGCAGTGGTTCTTGGTTCTTTTTCTCTCTCTCTCCTTCTTTACTACTTCCTGGGAAGCCTCACTGGGACAAGGGCAAACACCAGCAAATTGTGACACATTTACTGGACAAAGCACATACACGATTCATACACACATATAATAATAATGAATCCTATACTCTATAATATCACAATCAGGTTGCACTCCAACACCATCAGAGCTCTATTATCAGCTTATCAAGTGGTATCCTATCTCCTGGTCCACCACCTGATACTATTAACCTCCTCAAGTTGATCAAGCCTACATACACTGTTGCACTATCAGCAAGATAATGTATATATAGAAAACCAGCATTTGAATGCAATAACATATATCAGTACAAATGTTCATTGATACACAACAATGATTAATCGATCAATATCAGTCCCAGAACGCATACATCTGTAGGTAATCCAGCCTACGACTGTAACTCTAAACTTCAGTATAAAAAACTCCTTGACATAAGAATGCCAACAGTCACTCACCTCTCACTGCGTCTTGCACGCTAATGACAACCAAACACTATCGACTCCCTATAAGTAATCCACCAGAACTTCCCCTTCCACCTCTGGAAGTTCACAACCCTAATATCCTTAGGTTCTTCCGGGCTTCACTACCAGGATCCTCTGCAGCTCCTCCAGGCTGCTATCATGAAGTTTCCTTGAGCAACTAAGGTGCTTCACCCTTCTGCTAGGGTCTTCCACAGCTCTCTTGGCTGCTACACCATGAAGTTTCCTCGAGCAACTATGGTGCTTCTCCACCTCTACAGAAGCACGTGACACTCCTCTTCACTGCTGCTTCTCCTCACAGCTCGAGGTCCTCTGCTCCACTACCTTGGAGTCTCATCAGCTACTTCATCTGCTGGCTTCGAAGTTCTCAGCAACTTCTTCCCAAAAAACAAACCTGCAACCCATCGACACTCCAATAAAATTGTTTCCCCTTTGACACATAAACAAAAATAATCACACAATATGTTTGCCTCCAACCTCTATCTGTTCTCTACATACAGTGAGAGTGGACTCCCCCGTTTTGGGCGGGTCCATACTCCACCTCGCCTGGCGGCGGTCCTCACTCGCTGGGAGGGTCTTCCTCCGTCAAGAGCCAGGCTCCCTCAGTCGTCCGCCAGCGCTCAGAGGGGGCGGACGTCGCTCCGTGTTCCTCCCTCTCCACTCTCTTATTTCAGGCTTTCTGCCTTATTAAACATGTCTAACTTATAAATAAACATCGCTACTGTCGCTGGGCACACGACCAAACTACAAGCAATCACTATGAACTGGCGTATATCGTGCTTACCACAGATTAATTGGTCGAGGGCGCTTTCCCTCTGACGGCGTCTGGTCAGGGCGCTCCCACGGCCCACAATAATGCCTCCGGGCGGCTTAATATTCACTAATTATCGTCCACGACTTGAGACCACACGTCCCCAGCTCGATTCCACAGCTGGCACGTCTGCACACTTCTCTTCTCTTAGAGATATATCACTAGGGGTTCCCTTCTGACGGGAGCTCAACGGAGCGCGGCTTCCCCCTGCGATGTCTGGCACTCAAGTGAGGGCAAAGTCCTCCGGAAGCGAGCCTCAAGCCTCCAGCAAAATGTCCACATCTCCTAGCCAGTCATTTATCTATTTTCTTCTGCATTGCCCATAATCTCAAACTGTTACACATATCCAACCAACTATTTTACATATGCGTTATCACCTCAAATTTGCTAGACCTTCTAGTTAGGTCAGGCTTGCTGAATAACTCTCAAGAAGGGAGACTCGTTTCTCCTGCAGCCTGAGATCATAACAATATACAGAAGATATGATACAGGAAACATAGGTCGGGAGACAAACGACAGTTAGAAAGGCGGGGTCCAAGAGCTATCAGTTCGATCCTACAGGCAAAAGTAGTAATTGTAAATACGTACACACGCGCGTGCACACGCACAAAGTCTGAGAGTTCGAAAGATGTCAGGAAAAGCTTCATACTGAGCCACACAATAGCTTCATAAAGCTTCATACTGAGCCCCAAAATAGCTTCATAAAGCTTCATAATGAGCCACAAAATAGCTTCATAAAGCTTCACACTGAGCCACAAAATAGCTTCATACCGAGCCACAAAAATAGCTTCATACCGAGCCACAAAATATCTTCACACTGAACCACAAAGTAATACTGGTGAGAGGAGAAAGACGCAAGGTCAATAAATATCTTAAACCAAATATGTGATACCTTTGGAAAGATAATTATTGCATTAGTCAACCAGAGGCTGTAGAGGCGGGTCCCGAGAACTAGCGCTGAACTCTGTATAATCACATCGATGAGATCTCCTTCACAACCTTATCAGACTGTAATAATCACTCAGAAAACTGAGTCATACAAAACATACAATCCAACCCTGCAACTCTGAAATCTTTTGTTTTAGTGTTTAATGACATTTCAAAAGGCGTTCGTATTTAATTAAATAGCAACTAGTGCCATGGAAGTCAGTAAATGAAATTTTCCAGCAGGTCGCATTGGAAAGACGCGGGAGTATACAAGAGGCGGATAAATTGAATTGACCAGTCAGGAGCGAGCTGTGGGTGCTCAGCCAATCAGAGACTGCTGGGCGTGGTGAAACGGCGTGGTAGACCGTTGGGAAATAGAAAACAGAGATCACTGGGGCAGCATTCAGACGCTGGTGACGTCGACTTAGAGCTAAGAATGTTGAGCATCTTTATTGGTCAACAGAAGGTTGCAAAAGAATGCAGTGACCGAACTTGTGGAGCTCCAGAGAGATAACATTGTCATCTGTAGCCAATCTTTTGCCTTAAGACAAATAAAAGTGGAAAATTGATGGAGCTTGCAAGCCGACGTTGCCAGAAAATAACGAGAATGATGCGTAAATCACCTAAGATGACATCGCTTGCTGTTGTGAGGCGTGGAGGCTGTACCGTCGCGTAGCTTCATAGGAGAAATTAGTCTCAATAACTATTAATGAGACCCTTGAGGGAGATTATGATCAATACATTAACACATATACCAGATGGAACCTATCCCAGCTGGCCAAATTGAGGGACTATTTTCAGTAAGATTATTCAGTTCTTTGGCTCAGGTTGCTGTAGGGAAAGGCTGAAGGCGAAAGGCGAAAGGCTCTGCCCACATGTGGGTCACCGAAGTTGAACCTTATAAAAGAAGGAATCAAAGTGAATAAAGAGCTGGCCTGGAGAACAAGAAAGGTGGATAGTACAACGAGGAAACTGGCCTGGACAACGAGAAAACTGCCCTGGACAACGAGGAAACTGCCCTGGACAACGAGAAAACTCT
>NC_091153.1:58553177-58658177 GCF_040958095.1 Procambarus clarkii
CACTAGAAAGTGAAGGGACGACGACGTTTCGGTCCGTCCTGGACCATTCTCACAATCGACTTGAAAATGGTTCAGGACGGACTGAAACGTCGTCGTCCTTTCACTTAATAGTGTGTAGTTTGGTCAACAAAACCACCTTGCCTAACCCAACCTATGCCAAACTATACAATAAACTATAATATACATTAATACTTATTTATATTCGAATAAAAGTAAGTAATTATCTTAAGAAGGTGCCAAGCTGGGGAGACTATATTCGAATAAAAATGAGAGTAACATAATAAGTTGAAATATACCAATGGGTCTTTGTGGTCGGTGGCAGCGTTGATGAACACAGCTCGAGGATGAGTTAGTCCGTCTACACCGACAAGTGTCTCCACCTTCTCGGTGTATGTACACTAAAAGTAACCTATAGTTCAAGACAATGCCCCCGGGTGTACTGGACAATGAAGTGTACTTGATGGCTGGTCAAGTAAACTCTTGTGGTGGCCTAAACGACCCTCCAGAGGATGAGAGGCCTTAGGCCCAACGCTCAACTAGATCATGCGAGGCAGTAACGCAACACGAGAATAAGTTACAGCCCCGCTCCATTGCCAGGTAAGTGCACTACGGGCTCACCATAGCCCGTGCTACTTGGAACTTTTTTTCGTAGTAGGTGCATCTAAAACGACAACAACGCAACACGACCTCATCAACACTGGCCAAATGATTGTTTATTCAGCCACCGTCCGCCCAAGTTAATGAATACGAAATATCAGAACACAGGGGGCGTTTGAGTGCCAATGTGCTTGTTCGAAATACGGACAACTCCAGCAGCGTTTGTATCAGCTTGACTCTGTACGAAACTACGACTCACAGCGTGTTTCATTAACTCTCATGTCTACTGGAAACGACCCTAAATCAACCACGTAACTAAGACAGCATCCCAACCCTACTATAGGCCTAACAATATCATATAGCCATAAAAAATTCAAGAAATTACAGATTGTTATTAATCCGTATGAAAACTTGTCAATCGATTGTTAGATATGCAAGTCCAATAGCCCTGGGAAGGGGTCAGGATAAGGTTTAGAGATCGTTCGGGGGGGAAAGGAATGGTGCCCGACCACTTATGGACGGTCGGGGATTGAACGCCGACCTGCATGAAGCGAGACCGTCGCTCTACCGTCCAGCCCAAGTGGTTGGTGGGGAAACACGTCAAAAAATTGCTTAGGAAAATACAAAAACAGAGAGAATAACATACTTATTCAGAATAATCCTGTTTCTTTCCACTAGGGCGATAGAGGGCGACTGTGAAGAGTCATCCAACGCAGAAGAGAGTGACGGAGGAGCAGCAGCAGCAGCAGCTGCAGCTGGAGGATCAGCTGCAGGAGGAGGAAAAACAGCTGGAGGAGGAGGAACAGCAGTATGGGAAGGAAGAAAAGGATTAGCCCTCTATGTAGACGGCACAGGCGCCAACGTGATGCCATCTAGCTGGGAGAGCAACAGAAAAGGTGCAGCAGGCAGCGTGGTGGAGGCTGTACAGGGGGATGGAACAGGAACAGGAGGAGGAGGAGGAGGAGGTGTTGGAGGGGGAGGTAGTGAAGCAGGAGTGGGAGGGTGGGGGTGGCTGCGGCGTGCAGGAGCGCTGGCGGGCGCGGGCACCCTGTGTAAAGAGCACGCCCTCACCGCCCTGCTGGTCTGCGCCTCGTGGGACGTAATCCACCACAGGAAACATATCCGCAGGTATGTTACTTCTTGTGTGGTGGAGGCTGTCTGGGTCTCTCTTGGGCTATCCTCCCTATCCCTTCTCCCCCCCCCCGCTCTCTTTCCTTGCCTCACCCCTCACCTTCTTCCTCCCTCCTTCACCTTCTCCTATTCTCCTTCAGTCTCTCCCTCTTTCTCTCTCTCTTCATCCGTCTCATTCTCCCTCTGTCCGCCTCTCATCACCCATCTGCTTCTCCCTACCTTTTGACACCTCTTCCTCCTCCCTCCCTCTCACCATCTCTCTCTCTTTTCACACCCTTCGTCCCTCTTTCCAGCTCTCCTTCTCTCCCTCCCTCCTTCTCTCCCTCCCTCCTTCTCTCACTCCCTCCTTCTCTCCCTCCCTAATTCTCTCCCTCCCTCCACCTCTCCCTTCTTGAATTATGCATGCATCATGTGTGTTGGATATTGTGTGTGTGTGTGTGTGTGTGTGTGTGTGTGTGTGTGTGTGTGTGTGTGTGTGTGTGTGTGTGTGTGTGTGTGTGTGTGTGTGTGTGTGTTTATGTGTGTGTGTGTGTGTGTGTGTGTGTGTGTGTGTGTGTGTGTGTGTGTGTGTGTGTGTGTGTGTGTGTGTGTGTGTGAGTGTATGTGTGTGTGTGTGTGTATGTGTGTGTACTCACTTAGTTGTGTTTGCGGGGGTTGAGCTCTGGCTCTTTGGTCCCGCCTCTCAACCGTCAATCAACAGGTGTACAGATTCCTGAGCCTATCGGACTCTGTCATATCTACACTTGAAACTGTGTATGGAGTCAGCCTCCACCACATCACCCCCTAATGTATTCCATTTGTCAACCACTCTGACACTAAAAAAGTTCTTTCTAATATCTCTGTGGCTCATTTGGGCACTCAGTTTCCACCTGTGTCCCCTTGTGCGTGTTCCCCTTGTGTTAAATAGACTGTCTTTATCTACCCTATCAATTCCCTTCAGAATCTTGAATGTGGTGATCATGTCCCCCCTAACTCTTCTGTCTTCCAGCGAAGTGAGGTTTAATTCCCGTAGTCTCTCCTCGTAGCTCATACCTCTCAGCTCGGGTACTAGTCTGGTGGCAAACCTTTGAACCTTTTCCAGTTTATTCTTATCCTTGACTAGATATGGACTCCATGCTGGGGCTGCATACTCCAGGATAGGCCTGACATATGTGGTATACAAAGTTCTGAATGATTCTTTACACAAATTTCTGAATGCCGTTCGTATGTTGGCCAGCCTGGCATATGCCGCTGATGTTATCCGCTTGATATGTGCTGCAGGAGACAGGTCTGGCGTGATATCAACCCCCAAGTCTTTTTCCTTCTCTGACTCCTGAAGAATTTCCTCTCCCAGATGATACCTTGTATCTGGCCTCCTGCTCCCTACACCTATCTTCATTACATTACATTTGGTTGGGTTGAACTCTAACAACCATTTGTTCGACCATTAATTCAGCTTGTCTAGGTCTTCTTGAAGCCTCAAACAGTCCTCTTCTGTTTTAATCCTTCTCATAATTTTAGCATCGTCCGCAAACATTGAGAGAAATGAATCGATACCCTCCGGGAGATCATTTACATATATCAGAAATAAGATAGGACCGAGTACAGAGCCCTGTGGGACTCCACTGGTGACTTCACGCCAATCGGAGGTCTCACCCCTCACCGTAACTCTCTGCTTCCTATTGCTTAGATACTCCCTTATCCACTGGAGCACCTTACCAGCTACACCTGCCTGTCTCTCCAGCTTATGTACCAGCCTCTTATGTGGTACTGTGTCAAAGGCTTTCCGACAATCCAAGAAAATGCAGTCCGCCCAGCCCTCTCTTTCTTGCTTAATCTGTGTCACCTGATCGTAGAAATTCAAAATTTTTCTCTGCTTCTCTTCTCACCCTGACGTACTCATTCCTGGTTCTCTGGTATCTGTGTGTGTGTGTGTGTGTGTGTGTGTGTGTGTGTGTGTGTGTGTGTGTGTGTGTGTGTGTGTGTGTGTGTGTGTGTGTGTGTATGTGTGTGTGTGCGTGTACTCACCTCTTTGTACTCACCTTTTGTGCTTGCGGGGGTTGGGCTTTGGCTCTTTGGTCCCGCCTGTCAACTGTCAGTCACCTGGTGTACAGAGTCCTGAGCCTACTGGGCTCTATCATATCTACATATAAAACTGTGTATGGAGTCAGCCTCCACCACATCACTGCCTAATGCATTCCATCCGTTAACTACTCTGACACTAAAAAAGTTCCTTCTAACGTCCCTGTGGCTCATGTGGGTACTCAGTTTCCACCTGTGTCCCCTTGTTCGCGTACCACCAGTGTTGAATACTTTATCCTTGTTTACCCGGTCGATTCTCCTGAGGGTTTTGTAGGTTGTGATCATGTCTCTACTTACTCATTGGTCTTCCATTGTCGTAAGGTGCATTTCCCGCAGCCTTTCCTCGTAACTCATGCCTCTTAGTTCTGGGACTAGTCTAGTGGCATACCTTTGAACTTTTTCCAGCTTAGTCTTGTGCTTGACAAGGTACAGGCCTCATGCTGGGGCCGCATACTCTAGGATTGGTCTTACATATGTGGTGTACAAGTTTCTGAATGATTCCTTACACAGGTTCCTGAACGCCGTTCTGATGTTAGCCAGCCTCGCATATGCCGCAGACGTTATTCTTTTTATGTGGGCTTCAGGAGACAGGTTTGGTGTGATATCAACTCCTAGATCTTTCTCTCTGTTCGTTTCATTAAGTACTTCATCTCCTACTCTGTATCCTGTGTCTGGCCTCCTGTTTCCACTGCCTAGTTTCATTACTTTGAATTTACTTGGGTTGAACTTCAACAGCCATTTGTTGGACCATTCACTCAGTCTGTCTAGGTCATCTTGTAGCCTCCTACTATCATCCTCTGTTTCAATCCTCATAATTTTTGCATCATCAGCAAACATTGAGAGAAACGAGTCTATACCCTCTGGGAGATCATTTACATATATCAGAAACAGTATAGGTCCAATGTGTGTGTGTGTGCGTGTGCGTGAGTCTGAGTTAACCAAAGACGCCACATTATCCTCCTCCATGCTACCCATCAAGGGAATCACTGCATATTCCCTCTCAAGAGAACAAAATAATAACAGACTGTACCCTCCGTTATCCTGCAGATTACTCCAGGGGCGGGCTGGCGGCAGCAGCAGCAGGACTCTGGCAGCTCTCTTCAGAAGACTCTTCTGGTTAAGCCTTATAGTAAGTGACCAATTAAAACGCATACAAAACTAACGTGTTTATATACAATGGATGGTACACACGTAAATATATGTATATAGAACTCTAAAGTAACTATATCCTGAATATCCTGATGGGACTATATCCCATAATGTTAATGTTATAATCCCATGGGATTATAAACCCATATAATGTTACAATATCCTGAATGAATATCCTCTCCATCTGGAGAGGATATTCCAGATGGGACGATGTCTGTTATATGATAAGTTACCCAAAATATATTAAGAAAATATATATATATAAATCCTACCGTGTGCTTAACTAACCTTTACCCCCAATGGAAATAGGTACAAGCCTAGAGTAGGTACTGTGTGTGAGGGGCTTTGGGCTTGGATATCCCTCTCCTAGATCAACACTGCTCTCAACTGATGAGTCGCGTTCTTTCTCGCTATTGTAGTCAACGTTAGAGGGGGAGGAGGTGAGAGAGAGAGAGAGAGAGAGAGAGAGAGAGAGAGAGAGAGAGAGAGAGAGAGAGACAGAGAGAGAGAGAGAGAGAGAGAGAGAGAGAGAGAGAGAGAGAGAGAGAGAGAGAGAGAGAGAGAGAGAGAGAGAGAGAGAGAGAGAGAGAGAGAGAGAGAGAGAGAGAGAGAGAGAGAGAGAGAGAGAGAGAGAGAGAGAGAGGAGAGAGAGAGAGAGAGAGAGAGAGAGAGACAGAGACAGAGACAGAGAGAGAGAGAGAGAGAGAGAGAGAGAGAGAGAGAGAGAGAGAGAGAGAGACAGAGAGAGAGAGAGAGAGAGAGAGAGAGAGAGAGAGAGAGAGAGAGAGAGAGAGAGAGAGAGAGAGAGAGAGAGAGAGAGAGAGAGAGAGAGAGAGAGAGAGAGAGACAGAGAGAGAGAGAGAGAGAGAGAGAGAGAGAGAGAGAGAGAGAGAGAGAGACAGAGAGAGAGAGACAGAGAGAGAGAGACAGAGAGAGAGAGAGAGAGAGAGAGAGAGAGAGAGAGAGAGAGAGAGAGAGAGAGAGAGAGAGAGAGAGAGAGAGAAAGACAGAGACAGAGACAGAGACAGAGACAGAGACAGAGACAGAGAGAGAGAGAGAGAGAGAGAGAGAGAGAGAGAGAGAGAGAGAGAGAGAGAGAGACAGACAGACAGACAGACAGACAGACAGACAGACAGACAGACAGACAGACAGACAGACAGACAGACAGACAGACAGAGAGAGAGAGACAGACAGACAGACAGACAGACAGACAGACAGACAGACAGACAGACAGACAGACAGACAGACAGACAGACAGACAGACAGACAGAGAGAGACCTCACCACCCCAGCTACGCTGAACCACATTCACAAATCATTCCATTTCCAGAACACGTTTTCACTACACTATAAACTGATGGCTTCTGCAGGACTCAACACCCCCCCCCCCCCGAACACACATACACAAATAAGGACAATGAAAACATATGAGGAGAGGCCTAGACAAATTGCCATTGCAGTAGCTATCAAAATGAGAGTTGAACTTACCATAAGAGTTGACCAGAGATGTACACAAAGTGGACAAGGAAGCTCTACGAAGCATAGCGGTTAATGAGACAACAATGTAAACACAGATGTGAGTGTCCCAACACGGAGTTAAGGATAAGAGAGACTTCAGGCTACGCCCTCCTCATGTGGAACCACGTAGCCACGGGCTTGCACTACTGGTCTTACATGCAGAATAGTCTTGGACTAAGGTAGCAAAAGTCGCCACCAACTCATATCACTAACTCTCACTAACTCCCTCTTTATCATCCTTTTTACACCCCTCACAATGTGACAAACTTTTTAATGTGACAAGCGAGTGCACTGTGAAATGCCCACAAAACTGGAGAAACTCTTATTAGAATCTTGTAGGAGATTTATACCCCCCCCCCATCCTCGCCCCCCCCCTAGTATCTGTACCCCCTCGCCCCTAGTGCCTGTACCCCCTCGCCCCTAGTGCCTGTACCCCCTCGCCCCTAGTGCCTGTACCTCCTCGCCCCTAGTGCCTGTACCACGGTCCCTGCTCCCATTACGTGGTGTTATGACTCATCTCACGACTCGATAATCTTAGCTTGGGCAAAATGTAACATTTTTATACCTTACGTTACGTGAGGAGCCTAAATGTAGCTATTTAACTATTATCGTCTTGCTTTCAAGCTTCTTTGAGGATGGTTGATTTTCACACTAAAATGTCATTGGGTATATGTGTTGTTTTGTCTGAATGTGTGTCTTCTCAGTATGTATGTCCGTCCACCCGTTTATCTGTCTGTGTGTCTTGTCTACATATGGGAGCATGTATATAACATTGAACTGTATTTGCCTGGTGACACAGGGGGCGGCCATCTTGCTGTTCCGTCTATGGATGCTGCGAGGGACGTCACCTGTCTTCAGCGACCAAGACAACCCAGCCTCCTTCGCCCCTTCCCGTCTAACACGGTAGGATGCCACAGTACCCTTCTGTCTACAGTACCCTTCTGTCTACAGTACCCTTCTGTCTACAGTACCCTTCTGTCTTCAGTACCCTTCTGTCTACAGTACCCTTCTGTCTACAGTACCCTTCTGTCTACAGTACCCTTCTGTCTACAGTACCCTTCTGTCTACATTACCCTTCTGTCTACATTACCCTTCTGTCTACAGTACCCTTCTGTCTACAGTACCCTTCTGTCTACAGTACCCTTCTGTCTTCAGTACCCTTCTGTCTACAGTACCCTTCTGTCTGCAGTACCCTTCTGTCTACAGTACCCTTCTGTCTACATTACCCTTCTGTCTACATTACCCTTCTGTCTACATTACCCTTCTGTCTACATTACCCTTCTGTCTACATTACCCTTCTGTCTACATTACCCTTCTGTCTACATTACCCTTCTGTCTGCAGTACCCTTCTGTCTACAGTACCCTTCTGTCTACAGTACCCTTCTGTCTACATTACCCTTCTGTCTACATTACCCTTCTGTCTACAGTACCCTTCTGTCTACATTACCCTTCTGTCTACATTACCCTTCTGTCTACATTACCCTTCTGTCTACAGTACCCTTCTGTCTACAGTACCCTTCTGTCTACAGTACCCTTCTGTCTACAGTACCCTTCTGTCTACAGTACCCTTCTGTCTTCAGTACCCTTCTGTCTACAGTACCCTTCTGTCTACAGTACCCTTCTGTCTACAGTATCCTTCTGTCTACAGTACCCTTCTGTCTACAGTACCCTTCTGTCTTCAGTACCCTTCTGTCTACAGTACCCTTCTGTCTACAGTACCCTTCTGTCTTTAGTACTCTTCTGTCTACAGTACCCTTCTGTCTGCAGTACCCTTCTGTCTTCAGTACCCTTCTGTCTTCAGTACCCTTCTGTCTACAGTACCCTTCTGTCTACAGTACCCTTCTGTCTACAGTACCCTTCTGTCTACAGTACCCTTCTGTCTTCAGTACCCTTCTGTCTACAGTACCCTTCTGTCTACAGTACCCTTCTGTCTTCAGTACCCTTCTGTCTACAGTACCCTTCTGTCTTTAGTACCCTTCTGTCTACAGTACCCTTCTGTCTTCAGTACACTTCTGTCTACAGTACCCTTCTGTCTTCAGTACCCTTCTGTCTTCAGTACCCTTCTGTCTACAGTACCCTTCTGTCTTCAGTACCCTTCTGTCTTCAGTACCCTTCTGTCTACAGTACCCTTCTGTCTACAGTACCCTTCTGTCTTCAGTACCCTTCTGTCTACAGTACCCTTCTGTCTACAGTACCCTTCTGTCTACAGTACCCTTCTGTCTTCAATACCCTTCTGTCTTCAGTACACTTCAGTCTACAGTACCCTTCTGTCTTCAGTACCCTTCTGTCTTCAGTACCCTTCTGTCTACAGTACCCTTCTGTCTTCAGTACACTTCAGTCTACAGTACCCTTCAGTCTACAGTACCCTTCTGTCTTCAGTACCCTTCTGTCTTCAGTACCCTTCTGTCTACAGTAACCTTCTGTCGACAGTACCCTTCTGTCTACAGTACCCTTCTGTCTACAGTACCCTTCTGTCTACAGTACCCTTCAGTCTACAGTACCCTTCTGTCTTCAGTACCCTTCTGTCTACAGTACCCTTCTGTCTACAGTACCCTTCTTTCTACAGTACCCTGCTACCGAGACGAATGTTGCTTTAATACCGAACGAGAAGAATGTTACAATGACCTACTTCATCCCCCACTTATTAAAATAGGTCACCTGTTATCCTCTTCTTCCTGGTGAAGAAGATATCAGCTACGTATATAACGCCAGGTAGTCTCCAATTATCATAAGCAAGTGTGTTTTGATGGCGGCTTGACTCACAAGACAAGTATTACTAAAATTATTAATCAAGCATATCGGATACCGAGAGTGTAGTGATATAGAGATATTTATATCATTTTATGACCTCCAAAAGAGTACGTTTACACTTACAAGGGACTGGTACCCACCAAGTTGTCTCCCTCACTCCACACACCTCACACCAGGGCTGTGAGGTAGCAGCGTGGGGTAGCCCTCATCCCTCACACCAGGGCTGTGAGATAGCAGCATGGGGTAGCCCTCATCCCTCACACCAGGGCTGTGAGGATGCAGCATGGGGTAGCCCTCATCCCTCACACCAGGGCTGTGAGATAGCAGCATGGGGTAGCCCTCATCCCTCATACCAGGGCTGTGAGGTAGCAGCGTGGGGTAGCCCTCATCCCTCATACCAGGGCTGTGAGGAAGCAGCGTGGGGTAGCCCTCATCCCTCACACCAGGGCTGTGAGGAAGCAGCGTGGGGTAGCCCTCATCCCTCACACCAGGGCTGTGAGGTAGCAGCGTGGGGTAGCCCTCATCCCTCACACCAGGGTTGTGAGGTAGCAGCGTGGGGTAGCCCTCATCCCTCACACCTGGGCTGTGAGGTAGCAGCGTGGGGTAGCCCTCATCCCTCACACCAGGGCTGTGAGGAAGCAGCGTGGGGTAGCCCTCATCCCTCACACCAGGGCTGTGAGGTAGCAGCGTGGGGTAGCCCTCATCCCTCACACCAGGGTTGTGAGGTAGCAGCGTGGGGTAGCCCTCATCCCTCACACCTGGGCTGTGAGGAAGCTCTCCCAAGGTAGTGAGGGTTTTCTTCAAGCCCTTTGTCTTACTCTCCTACAATTTGAAGACACCGACTAAGGCCCGGTAAACGATCATGACGAAATACGACGAATATGAATACGAGTCCCGTGACGTCATCTGGCAAGGGAGAATATCTTCCTAATAAGGAAATAAGATGAAATCAGTGACTTTAAAAAAATGAACTTGTCAATTTAATGCGAAAGCATCAGGTGGTATTTCCACGGAAAATTAAATAATGTGACTTTTTTCAGTTTAAAAAGGAAAATTATCGGTGTCAATAATAGTATGTGAACGATGCAATATGGAAAATAGTATTTGAACGATAAAAATTCTATCAAAAACAAGAAAATATATCGGCATTTTTATAGTGAATTATTATGAATAATTATCTATAATAAACATGTAATACCACAACCCGTCCTCCTGTTTGGTAATATTACCTTTATAGATCCTCAAAAATAGCTAACACCCAAAGTTATCTATTCCTAGGCTCAGTTTGATCTATTCCTATAGTACATATATGTACTATATTAAAGAAAAAGAGTCGTACTGTCGTGTTTTCTGTTTTGGGTCCTCTGGTAGGTTAGGATTAGGGCGCTTCAATTTGACCGTTTTCATGACGTTGAGAAACCTTAGGAGGATGGGCTGACCTGACCCGCCCAGGCTTGGCGCCGTGGAAGGTGGAGGGGACCTGCTGCATGGGTAACAGCTTCTCCGTCTCAACCTACCCTGGCTTTACGCCCTGGAGAGCAAGGTCACTCCAGAGCGACAACCAGAGCGCGACTCCACAGTCTCCTGAGACTGATGGATGCCCGCTACCATTACACTTCAGGTCAGCCCATCTTCCTAAGGTTTCTCACTGTCACGAAAACAGAAACATTGAAGTGCCCTTATCCAAACCTACCAGAGGATCCAAAATAGAAAACGGGACAGTACGTCACTTTCGCCAGCCACTTCCATTTTCTAGTACGGCAACTTTTGCCCCTTATGTAACGCATACGAGCGAAATGCGACGTTCTTTGTAAGAGGACAGATTCCTCAGGTAGCGTGTATGTATTAAGCCTAGGATGGTTAGGTTAGGTTTCACTAGGAACCTAAATACAAAACCTTTTCTGGTTAGTCCATATTCAATAGTGCCAAATTCTACTTTCTAAGTGTCTATTACGTCAATATATGCACGATGGTCCTCATCAATACTGTAACTACTGTCTAAACAGGAAGCTGGGTTGCATCTCAAGAACTGCTGAACAGTTAAAGATTCCAGGCGCTTGAGTTTCAAGACATAAAACTCCCCAAGACAAAATCACTTAATACAGCTATTCTTTTAAAGACACCAGAGCGCGCTCCACCTTCTTCCTTCCCAGATGGCCAATATTTTCCCCGCCACGACACATGGAACATTACCCACTCGTCGCCCTCGTCCTCGCCGGCAATATTGAAACATTACGAGTGTCCAACCCCCAAGGTTTAGGACCTCTCCCATGTCTGCTTTATCAGTGGTGTGGCGGAGGGCCCGGAGTCCCGACGCGCACGCCCGCACGCATGCACACTCGCACGCATAAACACACACACACACACAACCACACACACACACACACACACACACGCACACAGGGGGTCTGGTAGCTGAGTAGACTGCGCTCATGGCTCGTAATTCTGTGCCCCTGGTTCGATTCCCGGTCCAGGCAGAAACAAATGGGCAAAATTTCTCTCACCCTGACTCCCCCTGTTACCTAGCAGTTAATAAGTACCTGGGAGTTAGACAGCTGCAACGGAGCTACTTCCTGGGTGTGTGTGTGGGGAGGGGGGGTGGAGGGGGGGAATTTGTTAGTACATGACCTGTTAGTGCGCCTGACCTGTAGTTCTACTAACTGGATAGTAGTTAGTAACAGTTGATTGACAGTTGAGAGGCGGACCGAAAGAGCAAAGCTCAACCCCCGCAAGCACAACTAAGTTAATACAACTAGGTGAATACACACCTCACGGCCTCACTGCTGAGTGGACAGCGCTCAGTCTAGATCGTAGTCTAAGGGACCGAGTTCAATTCCCGGCGGAAGCAGAAACAAATGTGCTCCTTTTCACCTAGCAGTAAATAGGTACCTGCAAGTTAGACTGCTGCTACGGGCTGCTTCCTGGGGATGTGTGTGTGTGTATGTGTGTGTGTGTGTGTGTGTGTGTGTGTGTGTGTGTGTGTGTGTGTGTGTGTGTGTGTGTGTGTGTGTGTGTGTGTGTATGTGTGTGTGTGTATGTGTGTGTGTGTGTGTGTGTGTGTGTGCGCGTGTGCAAGAGGTTAGAAAAGCGGGCTTGTATCTAAGCCCGCAGATACAAATAGTAAATACACACACACACACGGGTTTCATCTAGAGAAACCTAGCAAGTAAGATCTAACATGAGGTCTTACAAATTTATATAGAAATATGTAAACAAAACAGAGGCCTACGAAGATGTAGAAGAGAGAAAGAGAGACACCAAACTCAACACGGACTCTGCTAATATTCCAGCTCGGTTATCCAAGACCAATCTAGATTGAATTATTATCTTTACTGACAAAATTAATATGCAATTTTGCTTAATCGAAGTAATTCAATTAGGTGTTATTACAGTGATGCTGATGCTCATTTTCACTGCCACACGGGGCAGGAGATCGTCTAGATGGCCGGAGGTCCGGGAAGAAGAGGGACTGAAGCTCTCAGGTAACTGAAAAGAAACCAATTAAGAAACACAAGAAACGGACGACATAATAGCAGGGCTGCTGGAGAAAGTAAGTGGGAACCTATAGGAAGAAATCACCCACACGCGGGTACTGAAAATTGTGGAAGAAAAATATAAAAGAGGAAATAAGTAAAACCCAATATATAATTTACATTTTAAATAGAAATAGATAGCACCCTACCTTTCTCAGACAGGCTTATAAAGCCAGATGGAGACAATAACGCTCATCGTCTTCATAAAACCAAATTTGTTTACCTTTGATCACTTATGTTGACATAACGAGACGAGGGATAACGAGTAAATATTAGTGCCATATGACGCCTTCACAGATTCGCCGCGTTATTGTGTTTTTCATTGTGCATTGATAGAGGTTATCCTCTTTATTTGACCATTTAGAAATTTCTGGTTTACAATCTTATCAAAATTTATCAACAGTAACACCCCGCTGTGTGGTAACTCTAGCTCCACGTCTCGTGATCAATTTCATCTGGGTTCGAGCCCTGACTATGTAGGATTGACTGGGCGCCAATTCATTATTGTTCGCCCCTGTTCACCCAGCAGTAACTGGAAACCCGGTTTGTAAACCGATTTCTGGGTAGTAATTTAGGAAAAACTATTAGGATAAGACTTAAAATGAGTTATGGAAAAGGAAGGTTCTAAGCCCGCTGACGATGTCTGGATTTTCAAACAGAACAGGCAACAAACATATCTAACTCATCAGGTTGGATAACAAGAACCTTTCAAACTAGAGATGTTATACCAATTATGATACTTTTCAAGACGTTAGTGGAATACTGTTGCACAATGACAGCTTTCAAAGCTGGAGAAATTGCTGACCTGGAGAGCGTGCAGGGCTCCTTTACTGTTATGACTAAGATGCCTAAACCTAAAATTTCTCTAGGGCGCAGGCGGGAGAGATACGTGATAATTTACACGTGGAAAATGGTGGAGAGGCTGGTCCCAAACCTGCAGACAGAAATAACATCACATGAGACCAGGAAGCATGGCAGGATGTGCAGAATACCCCCGTTGAAAAGCAGAGGTGCATTAGGTACTCTGAGAGAACTCTATCAACATCAGAGGCCCGAGACTGTTCAACACGCTTCCATTACACATATGGGACAAAACTGGCCAACCCCTCACAATGTTCAAGAGAGATTTTGACAAACACCTCCAAAGGACCCCTGATTAACCAGGCTGTGATTCATGCGTCAAGCTGCGAGCAGCTGCGTCCAAAAGCCTGGTTGACCAGTCCAGCAACCAGGAGGTCTGGTCGGGAACCGGGCCGCGGGGACGTTGAGCCCCGAAATCATGGGTAACCTTAAGGTAACACCTGCACTGAAACCATTACAGACACAAAACCTCCTCCTTGAACCTCCTCGTCAGGAGCAGAACAGAATCATTTCGGCCACAAGTGAACACAAAGTCTTTTAAAAACTGTGACGATGTATACACAGGAGACAAACTTAGATCAGAGGATTTGAGAATGTAAATATTCGTCTCAAGAAGATGAGAGTACGAACTCGTCACGCACAAACACCACGAACAACACCAGGCCAACTTTAAGGATGTTAAAACACTCATGACAAAAGAAAACATTAGAAGAGAGAGTATAGCAACTCCAGCCACCAAACATTGCAACACCATACGGATTGCAGGAAGTTTCGTATCGTAAACACACTTTGGACTTAAAAAAATGCATATTATGACCAACTTAATTCCACGCTTTATGTCTTAACTCAATTTCACTTCAACCTTCTTTTTCCTTCATAAGCAGCTAACTTTGTGGATATTATTCAGCCCGTCCTCCTACAACCCGTTCTCGCATATTTAATAAGTCAATATTGACTTATTAAATATGTGCATAGGTGACATACTTAACATAATAGTTTCCCTTGAAAAGCTTCATAGAAAACACCGACCTTACCTAACCTACTTAGTATGTTAAGTTAAGCATCTTATTGCTTCGTAATTACAATTATTACCTAACCTATACCTATAATAGGTTAAGTAACAATTGTAATTACGAAGCTATAAGATGCTTATTTTAACATACTAAGTAGGTTAGGTAAGGTCGGTGTTTTCCATGAAGCTTTTCAAGGGAAACTATTATGTTAAGTATATCACCTATGCACGCAACTAATAAGTCAATATTGACTTATTAAATTTGCGAGAACGGGTTGCCTCCTAAGGTTTCCTAACATCAAGAAACTGTCCTACTAAAGTGCTCTTATCCTAACCCACCAGAGGACCCCAAAACAGAAAACGGGCCAGTATGTCAATTTTGAGTGCCGCTCCCATTTTCTAGCACGACAATTTCTGGCCTTAGGTAGGGTACACGTCAACATGCGACGTTCTATTAGAAGGACGTGTTGATATTACCCTGACTGAGGGTAGGATACAGTCTGGATGTTGGTGGTTCCTGCTGCCATGTTGTTCAGGTGTTTTCTTGATGTATAGACTTTCTAGTTCTTCTGGCGTGCCTGTAACGTGTTAATGTCTTGTGTTTACCCCCGGCGCAGGGTGCTGACCTTCTGGTATCTGCCGGTGTTCAACGCCTGGCTGCTGTTGTGCCCGTGGACGCTGGCGCACGACTGGCAGATGGGCTCCATCCCGCTCATCACCTCCATCATAGACACCAGGAACATCGCTTCTCTTTTGTTCTACGGCGCCCTTGTACTTATACTCAGAGCTGGATGCTTGATGAAGGTAATATAATATTTGGCAGTGTTGCTGTTGTGTTTTATCTGTATTAATTACACCCACCCACCACACACACCTGCCTATCCAACACACACACCTGCCTATCCAACACACACACCTACCTATCCACCACACACACACCTGCCTATCCAACACACTCACACATACACCTGACTATCCACCACACACACCTGCCTATCCACCACACACACCTGCCTATCCACCACACACACACACACCTGCCTATCCACCACACACACCTGCCTATCCAACACACATACCTGCCTATCCAACACACACACCTACCTATCCACCACACACACACCTGCCTATCCAACACACTCACACATACACCTGACTATCCACCACACACACCTGCCTATCCACCACACACACCTGCCTATCCACCACACACATCTGTCTATCCACCACACACACCTGCCTATCCACCACACACACCTGACTATCCACCACACACACCTGCCTATCCACCACACACACCTGCCTATCCACCACACACACCTGACTATCCACCACACACACCTGCCTATTCACCACACACACCTGCCTATCCACCACACACACCTGACTATCCACCACACACACCTGCCTATCCACCACACACACCTGCCTATCCACCACACACACCTGACTATCCACCACACACACCTGCCTATCCACCACACACACCTGCCTATCCACCACACACACCTGACTATCCACCACACACACCTGCCTATCCACCACACACACCTGACTATCCACCACACACCTGCCTATCCACCACACACACCTGCCTATCCACCACACACACCTGACTATCCACCACACACACCTGACTATCCACCACACACACCTGCCTATCCACCACACACACCTGACTATCCACCACACACACCTGACTATCCACCACACACACCTGCCTATCCACCACACACACCTGCCTATCCACCACACACACCTGACTATCCACCACACACACCTGCCTATCCACCACACACACACACACACCTGCCTATCCACCACACACACACACACCTGCCTATCCACCACACACACCTGCCTATCCACCACACACACCTGCCTATCTACCACACACACCTGCCTATCCACCACACACACACACCTGACTATCCACCACACACACCTGCCTATCCACCACACACACCTGCCTATCCACCACACACACCTGCCTATCCACCACACACACCTGCCTATCCACCACACACACCTGTCTACCCAACTACCCAATCCGATTTTTACGTGTAACGTGCATACGCTGGTGTAGATAATGGAGTTCTCCACCAAACGCTCATGTGAAATATCATGTTACTGTGATTGAACTGTGTATTTAACTGAAGCGTTTGGTGGATAACTCCCTTCCCTCCACCAGTGTACGCGGGTTACGCGCAAAACTTGCAATAGATACCAGCTCAATGTCTACACATTCCCAGTGGGCTCGGCTAGACTCCAGGTTGTGTAACTTTTAGCATCTCTTTCGTCTATGGCAGGGGTCTCCAAACTATGGCCCGCGGGCCACATCCGGCCCGCCACATAATTTCATCCAGCCCTCCAAACAAATCCCTATGGGGTGGCCTTGAAAAAATAATTATCATACGAATGGCATCGCAGAATTATTCAAAGCTGGGGCTGCTGACTGGTGGCGCTCAACCCGAGTCAGTTTTCCTCTCTCTCGATTGTGTGACGCACAGATACTAATACTGGTAGGTATGTGTTGTGCATTACAACCAATCAGTTGTGTATAACTGTATATTGTGGGGATGGAGGGCGAGTGGGGCTTCGCTGCTTCCGTTTCAGGGAGCACAAACACTGTACGATATTCTTTTCTCTGTACTTTGACAATGCCTTTATCTTAGTTATACAAAATAGCAATTTCATTTTTTATTCCTCCGGCCCGCATAAATATGGGAAATATATAATGTGGCCCTTACATTGAAAAGTTTGGAGACCCCTGGTCTATGGGCACAGCGTGCGTCTGGGGCGAACAAGGATATTGGTTCGACGCCGCCCCCCCCCCCCTAATATACGTTCGATAGCCTAATACCTGCTATCTTAGGCTTATATATTAATTATATTTATTTATATGTATGATGTATGTATATTATATTGTATATATATATATATATATATATATATATATATATATATATATATATATATATATATATATATATATATATATATATATATATATATATATGTCGTACCTAATAGCCAGAACGCACTTCTCAGCCTACTATTCAAGGCCCGATTTGCCTAATAAGCCAAGTTTTCATGAATTAATGTTTTTTCGTCTACCTAACCTACCTAACCTAACCTAACCTAGCTTTTTTTGGCTACCTAACCTAACCTTACCTATATATATAGGTTAGGTTAGGTTAGGTAGGGTTGGTTAGGTTCGGTCATATATCTACGTTAATTTTAACTCCAATAAAAAAAAATTGACCTCATACATAGAGAAAAGGGTTGCTTTATCATTTCATAAGAAAAAAAATTATAGTAAATATATTAATTCAGGAAAACTTGGCTTATTAGGCAAATTGGGCCTTGAATAGTAGGCTGAGAAGTGAGTTCTGGCTACTAGGTACGACATATATATATATATATATATATATATATATATATATATATATATATATATATATATATATATATTATATATGCATACAGACACACACACATGCCTAAAATATCTCCATAAGAGCTCCCAGAGAATATGAGCGGTGCGTGTCCTCTCCTGGCGGGGTCTTCCCTAAACCCAGGAACAAAAATGTTATATGTTACTATCAGCCATCCACTGTCTTGTCCCCGCTTGCACTACTCTCCATCTCAATTATTCAACTCCCTCCTCTGCCACGGTAGAAGGCTGGGAAATCACTTCGCAACATTAACCATTGAATTTTTTGTTCTGGTTTCTCCATCTTTTCCTCCCTCATGCTGCCCCCCCCCCCTCTCTCTCTCTCTCTCTCTCTCTCTCTCTCTCTCTCTCTCTCTCTCTCTCTCTCTCTCTCTCTCTCTCTCTCTCTCTCTCTCTCTCTCTTTCCCTCTCTCTCTCTCTCTCTCTCTCTCTCTCTCTCTCTCTCTCTCTCTCTCTCTCTCTCTCTCTCTCTCTCTCTCCATGCAGCTTCGAGTTCACTTTCTCCTTCCTCTAATGTTCTGTCATTTTTGTCTAACCAACTTGCATTATTATTGCAAAACTCACAAGATGATTGTGAATTTGCTCACTCATCTGCTCATCGACTTAAGCACAGACTCATTTGTTCAACGCCTTCAGCCATCCATCCATCCCCCTCCCTCCCCACCCCTCCCTACCTTGCATACCCCCCCCCCCTTAACCATGCCTCGTACTCTGCCACCTTTGGTCTGGAATCACCTGGTCATCCCCCACTAGCCAGATTACCTGCATAGGTAAAAGGTCTTTACCCAAAGCTCTCTCTCTTGTTATTAACGACCATCAGGAGCAGCTTCTCTCTTATCCTCCCCTTCTCCTCCACCTCCTCCTTTTCTCATCCTCTCCTCTCCTCTCCTCTCCTCTCCTGATGTCTCTTTATCATATTTACATTTTGTTAGCATTCTACCCCTGGATGAAGTCCTCTTTCAAGCTGTTTCCTTTGCAATTTTCATCAGATATTTCACGAGTAAGTATTCTACACTGAACCACTTCCTCCAGTTCAGTTTATATATATATATATATATATATATATATATATATATTAGTATATTTTGGTAGCAGTCTTTCCTGTAGACATATATTTTTAAATATGACCGAAAAAGTAAGATTATAAATTCTAACACGAATTTTCTCAATCTTTCGTACATTTCGTTTCACTGTTGGAGGTAAATCAAAAATCAATTCTCCAAAATTCATTTTTATTTCTAGTCTGACGCGACACGAGCGCGTTTCGTAAAACTTATTACATTTTCAAAGACTTTAGTTCACAAATACACAACTGAATAGAACTTACGCATCTCCGATTTTATATCTACATTTGAGTGAGGTGGAAGGGGTGATGTGGCATTAACACAAGACAGAACAAGATGTGGTATTAATAGGGTATTAATTTCATCAACACAAGACAGAACAAGAGTATTAATAGGGTATTAATTTCATCAACACAAGACAGAACACGAAACAATGGATATTGAATAGAAGTGTTTGTAGAAAGCCTATTGGTCCATATTTCTTGATGCTTCTATATTGAAGCGGAGTCTTGAGGTGGGTAGAATATAGTTGTGCAATAATTGGCTGTTGATTGCTGGTGTTGACTTCTTGATGTGTAGTGCCTCGCAAACGTCAAGCCGCCTGCTATCGCTGTATCTATCGATGATTTCTGTGTTGTTTACTAGGAGAAATCCTAGTAATCGCCAGAGAAATCCTAGTAAACAACACAGAAATCATCGATAGATACAGCGATAGCAGGTGGCTTGACGTTTGCGAGGCACTACACATCAAGAAGTCAACACCAGCAATCAACAGCCAATTATTGCACAACTATATTCTACCCACCTCAAGACTTGAGAATTGATTTTTGATTTACCTCCAACAGTGAAACGAAATGTACGAAAGATTGAGAAAATTCGTGTTAGAATTATTAATCTTACTTTTTCGGTCATATTTAATAATATATATATATATATATATATATATATATATATTCTAAGGTAATCGAAACAACTAGAGACCCTAGAGCTGCCAGTTTTCTTTTTCAGCGCATTTGTGGCAATCCAGAGAGGAAATGCTCACTGCATCCATGGTTCCTGCCCGCCATCTGATGAGCTGGAAGAGCTGTACAACTTGTGACAAGCAGCCTTGTACCCTGCATGTAATCAATATTGTAACTTTTTTTGTGTAATGACATTTTCAAATAAAGTTAGATAAATATACACACCTACCAAAAGAATAATGGTGGTAGGAGAAGAAAATATCAAAGTGTTCAGTGAGGATCCACAAGGTCTTCTCTGAGTACTCTTTATTTTCTTCTCCGAGGCTATGGGTCCCTACACTTGCACCAGAGGTGCTACCCCTCCTATCTATATATATATATATATATATATATATATATATATATATATATATATATATATATATATATATATATATATATATATATATATATATATATATGTCGTACCTAGTAGCCAGAACGCACTTCTCAGCCTACTATGCAAGGCCCGATTTGCCTAATAAGCCAAGTTTTCCTGAATTAATATATTTTCTCTAATTTTTTTCTTATGAAATAATAAAGCTACCCATTTCAGTACGTATAAGGTCAATTTTTTTTATTGGAGTTAAATTTAACGTAGATATTTGACTGAACCTAACCAACCCTACCTAACCTAACCTATCTTTATAGGTTAGGTAGCCGAAAAAGTTAGGTTAGGTTAGGTTAGGTAGGTTAGGTAGTCGAAAAATAATTAATTCATGAAAACTTGGCTTATTAGGCAAATCGGGCCTTGCATAGTAGGCAGAGAAGTGCGTTCTGGCTACTAGGTACGACATATATATATATATATATATATATATATATATATATATATATATATATATATATATATATATATATATATATATATATATATATATATATGTGTGTTTCATTGAATATGACCGCATAATCTGTGTTTATTATTTTCTGGTTTAGTGCTTCTATCCCTCTATTTTCTTAGCATCAGGGCTTAGTTGAAATAGGAGTTCTCCAAAACTCATTTTCGTACTTTTAAGGTGAAGAAAAGAAGTGATTTACTATAGAATGGATTACACTTATTTATTCAATTTGCACAACGTTTCGAACCTCCATGGTTCATTCTCAAGTGAACAGATCTTACAATGCTGGTTGATTTTATACCCGCACTGGGTCAGGTGATAAGACAATAAAGGTGAAAACATGGGGGGATACTTAAGGGATAAATGTGGGGTAAAACATAAGAACATAAGAATAGAGGTAACTGCAGAAGGCTTATTGGCCCATACGAGGCAGCTCCTATCTACATACAAAGATTAATCCAGTGTAATTGGCCTGTTATGTTGGACATTGTCTTCTGGGTTGGCATCGTTATGTTCTGGTCTTGTCCTTACTCTCATGGTGGGTAGAGTAAATAGTTCCGTGATTTGGGTGTTCATGGTAGGTTGTTCTATTATGTGAATTGCTTCAAGAATTTGTAATCTTGCATCTTGGGTTTTGTCGATTATGCAGGTATTCTTGTTCAACATTTCTCTTGTTAGAGTAATGTCATGGGCTTGTCTCATGTGATTCCTAGGGGCACCGGATTGAAGATGGCATGTCAAACGCCTCGTCAGCTTGGTCCACGTCATACCTATGTACTTAGATTGAAGGTTACATCCTTCGTTGGGGCAAGTGTACATGTATACAACGCTTGACTGCTGTAGAGGGTTCTCCGTCGACTTCGGGCTGTTTTTGATAAGGAATTCGGAAGTCTTCTTGGTTTTGTAGAATATTATCAGGTTTATGTTTTGGTTAGGAGTAGTGCTTTTTACTCCTTTACTGATTATTTCTTTCATTATTCTTTCCTCTTATATATGTTCACTGTGCATGGTTGATTTGTAATATAATTTTATTGGAGGTATTATGGTTTCTGTTCTAGATTCTGGATTATACCAACGGTCCAAGTGTCTTCTTATAGCAGCGTTTATTTCCGCATTGCTATATCCATTGTTCACCAATACCTGAGTTACTCTTTCAAACTCTCTACTCACGTCAAAATAGGGATTCAACGTCCAGGGAAGCGATGATTCCATCGGGCTGGGTAGATTTGATCAATTCTAGGAAATCTGCTGATGATTGTAGACTAAACTTACTTGGAGTGTATGGAGTTAGGAGTTCATTGAGTTTTTTTGCCAGGTGATAAGTTGGAGTTGGTATTTGGCTGATTATAGGGCGTAGTGGGTTACCTGGTTTATGTGTCTCAACATTGCCGTAGGCATATCCTAAGCCATAGTCGCCTTGAAGATAATAATATCCAGATAATATGAAGATAATAATGCCAGAAAATAATAAAAGAATATGCGGTCATATTCAATGAAACATGTTTGTAAGAAAACCTGCTGCCAGTATACACCAATATATATATATATATATATATATATATATATATATATATATATATATATATATATATATATATATATATATATATATATATATATATATAATTTTTTTTACTGGTAGTGTTGGCAGTGTGAGCAGTCAACCGCCACCAGTCTTCCAACCACTGACACGACGCGAACTCCCCAGTGATCTCATTATAAAAATCTGACCCTTCGCTTTGACTCAAATTTCTGTCATAACATTTTACGCGACAAGTGCTCTCCCCCCCCCCCTTCCCCCTCTATTGCACCTCCAGGCTCTCCTACAGCCACTCTTGTTTATTTCCCGAACTCTCCCCTGCAGGGGCATGGCGACTCTCTCGTTTAATTCCTCAAACAGAAAACTTCCCCAAGCTCCTAAAACAATGGATTTTACTGCAGTATGTATTCCTCCTGGATTTGTTTTGATCTAATCTCTGCAAGATTCTGTGGCGTCTTTTCAGTGTGTTTTATTCTAAAAACTTATTTTCAGAGGAGCATTTGTTTGTTTTACTAATTCTCGACGATTATCGTTTCTCAGTTGATTGTATTGAACTGTCCCGGTGAACGAAGCGAAAGGTGTGTTAGCCTTTGTCAGGTTTATTGACCCTTAAAATTAACCTACAAATAATTTAAAGGAATGTATTAATTAACGTTATTGTTTGCACCCTCACATAAACACCGCTCCTATAAACACACACACACACACACACACACACACACACACACACACACACACACACACACACACACACACACACACACACACACACACACACAGTCTCTCTCTCTTCCTCCCGTGTTATTGCTCCCCAACACAAGCGTGACAGTGGCCTAAGTTACCCTCATCTCGTTCCTCTGTCCCCTTGCTCGCCACGCACGACCTTGCCTGCTCCTGTCCGTGCCTGTCCTCGCCAGTGCTTGAGCGGTGTCTTTCTCTCCTCGTGCAGGGCCAGGAGGGGCGGGCGTTGCTGCTGGGGCTGGCGCTGCTGGTGCTGCCATTCCTCCCGGCCACCAACCTCCTCTTCACCGTCGGCTTCGTCATCGCCGAGAGGATACTCTACATCCCCAGGTGGGTTCTGGTGTGTGTGTGTGTGTGTGTGTGTGTGTGTGTACTCACCTATTTGTGCTTACGGGGGTTGAGCTTTGGCTCTTTGGTCCCGCCTCTCAACTGTCAATGAACTGGTGTACAGAGTCCTGAGCCTACTGGGCTCTATCAAATCTACATTTAAAACTGTGTATGGAGTCAGCCTCCACCACATCACTGCCTAATGCATTCCATCCGTTAACTACTCTGACACTGAAAAAGTTCCTTCTAACGTCTCTGTGGCTCATGTGGGTACTCAGTTTCCACCTGCGTCCCCTTGTTCGCGTCCCACCAGTGTTGAATAGTTTATCCTTGTTTACCCGGTCGATTCCTCTGAGGATTTTGTAGGTTGTGATCATGTCTCCCCTTACTCTTCTGTCTTCCAGTGTCGTAAGGTGCATTTCCCGCAGCCTTTCCTCGTAACTCATGCCTCTTAGTTCTGGGACTAGTCTAGTGGCATACCTTTGGACTTTTTCCAGATTCGTCTTGTGCTTGACAAGGTACGGGCTCCATGCTGGGGCCGCATACTCCAGGATTGGTCTTACATATGTGGTGTACAAGATTCTGAATGATTCCTTACACAGGTTCCTGAACGCTGTGTGTGTGTGTGTGTGTGTGTGTGTGTGTGTGTGTGTGTGTGTGTGTGTGTGTGTGTGTGTGTGTGTGTGTGTGTGTGTGTGTGTGTGTGTGTGTGTTTTATACCGTTACTCAAGTATTAGGACACCGTCTGTGTGCTCTAGATCCCCCATATGAATGACTGAAGTGTTGCATCACCGAGACAAGCTGCCAGTGTGAATGTCTAAGACACAAGAATCATCTTGGCCCCGGGCAGGAGCGGTAGTTGTACCGCCGTCAACACATATCAAAAGGCATTAGCAACAAAACGAGCAGAAATATTCTAGCAAATATATAACAAATCATTAATAACTGAAGTAATTCACCTGAAGACGGGCAGAGAAATGCAGATGAAAAATCAGCAACTGCGGGAGCAAGAGTGATCATAGCAGCAGCAACAGCAGCAAGTTATATGTAAATCAGCAGGAGGAGCAGTTAAAAGTACATTAGTAGCAGCAGCAGCTAAATCACCAAGAAGAGCAGATACAAACAGCAGTAGCAGTTACAGGAGGAGTAACGAGTCTATAATCGCAACAGAGACAATTCCCTACATCAGTAAAAGTTGAATAGCAGCAGCACAAGCAACAGTAGCAGTTGCAAAAGCAGTAACAGTTGCATATGACGATGAGTAGGAGCAGGAGGAGGAGGAGGAGGAGCCGTCCAGATGGCAGGGTGTAGGAGGACACGCAGGTCTGTGAGACATGTGCTAGTAATGACCATTTCCATCCGGCTGCCTTGTCCACCTCCGCCAGATGTGCTGCTGCTCTTCCTCTCATCCGGCCCGCACACTCCACCGATATACCTTATATAGTCTTCTCATCCGGCCCGCACACTCCACCGATATACCTTATATAGTCTCCTCATCCGGCCCGCACACTCCACCGATATACCTTATATAGTCTTCTCATCCGGCCCGCACACTCCACCGATATACCTTATATAGTCTTCTCATCCGGCCCGCACACTCCACCGATATACCTTATATAGTCTTCTCATCCGGCCCGCACACTCCACCGATATACCTTATATAGTCTTCTCATCCGGCCCGCACACTCCACCGATATATCTTATATAGTCTTCTCATCCGGCCCGCACACTCCACCGATATACCTTATATAGTCTTCTCATCCGGCCCGCACACTCCACCGATATACCTCATATAGTCTTCTCATCCGGCCCGCACACTCCACCGATATACCTCATATAGTCTTCTCATCCGGCCCGCACACTCCACCGATATACCTTATATAGTCTTCTCATCCGGCCCGCACACTCCACCGATATACCTTATATAGTCTCCTCATCCGGCCCGCACACTCCACCGATATACCTTATATAGTCTCCTCATCCGGCCCGCACACTCCACCGATATACCTTATATAGTCTTCTCATCCGGCCCGCACACTCCACCGATATACCTTATATAGTCTCCTCATCCGGCCCGCACACTCCGCCGATATACCTCATATAGTCTCCTCATCCGGCCCGCACACTCCACCGATATACCTTATATAGTCTCCTCATCTGGCCCGCACACTCCGCCGATATACCTCATATAGTCTCCTCTCTCCTGCCTCGTTTTTACCACCTTTTTTTATCCTCATATATTCTTATTCTTGCTTTTTTTTTTTTTTTTTTTTTTTTTTTTTTTTGAGATATATACAAGAGTTGTTACATTCTTGTACAGCCACTAGTACGCGTAGCGTTTCGGGCAAGTCCTTAATCCTATGGTCCCTGGAATACGATCCCCTGCCGCGAAGAATCGTTTTTTCATCCAAGTACACATTTTACTGTTGCGTTAAACAGAGGCTACAGTTAAGGAATTACGCCCAGTAAATCCTCCCCGGCCAGGATACGAACCCATGACATAGCGCTCGCGGAACGCCAGGCGAGTGTCTTACCACTACACCACGGAGACTTTCGTTTGGTTTGTTTTCGTCTAGTTCTTTCAAGGTTTAGTTTCTTTGTGTTTCTTATTTTACAACTTCGCTTTCATATTATTATTAGTCCTGAGAAAAGTTAAAGAACTCGACTCAATACCTGACTCAAACACTCGTGTTTGTCCTCGGGAGCCACGCTGAGAAAAACAAATGTCCTCCTTTAATTATTGACTATCAGCCGAGACGCTCCAGAACGCATTCACGGTCTCTTGACAGTTTATCTAAAGTTTTGTAAAGTATTCTTAAGACAGCCAATGCCCTCTACCTTCTCTACTCCCTCCCATTCTCTATACCCTTCTTCATCTCTCTCTCACACACACACACACACACACACACACACACACACACACACACACATCACATTTAAAATAAGATACGATCTGTATTCTGTCTTATAAATATTCATTTCTAGCTGGATTTGTAAAACCATTTGAAAAACTGACTAAAATCAATTACTTTTTCATAAAAATATAACAGTTCTTGAAACAAATACGAGAAAGGGGTTAGAAGTCCGAATGTTGGTGTAGCACAAGACTTTACTAAAGAATAAGCAGACTTCTTTTAAGTGATTCTGCAACAGTGCTGGTGTGATATTGACCCAAAACACACATCCCAAATATGTACAATAACTACACAATGAAGTCACCCCAGGTAACGAGTGCGTCTGAGGGTGACCTTGTACGCTGGAGCGATTCCATTGCCCTACTCCAAAGATTATCTAATTTTCATTGAATTTTATGTAACGAATTATACTTAATCAAATGAACAGCGGATCTGATAATGTATAAAATGTATTAAATACAGGACGCGAATGTAAACAAAGTGCATAATTTGGCCAATTATGCAAGGGCCTCTTATGAGACAAGCTATTAACTGAAATAATGATCTATACAAATTAAAACATAGTACGTTCAGTGAACTATCGCGTTTAGTACAGCAATGATGAGCCATCGCACTAAGGCTCTCAGGCACTAGTATGACAACTGTAAAGTTATTCTCCCTCACCGCTCCTCATGTATTGAATTAATTCATTTATTGAATATAATAAATTAAAAAAACAGCCAATTAATGCAAAACTATATTCTACCCACTTCTAGACTCCGCTCCAATATAGAAGCATCAAGAAATATGGGCCAATAGGCCCTCTGAAATTACTTCCATTCTTACCTTCAATACCCATTGTTTCGTGTTCTATCCTGTGTTGAAAGTTTTGTTCACCTCATTCAAAACTGTTGTAACATATCACCTCACCCAAAATGCGGGTTTAAAATGAAAAATGAAAGCTGTTTAAATCATAGCATAAGTAAGAACTCTGTTTAGTGTTTACAGGTAATAGTTGTGTGTGTGTAAACTAAAAGTCTTTGAAAATGTAATAAGTTATTACGAAACGCGTTCAAGTGTCGCGTCAGACTAGAAATAAAAATGAATTTTGGAGAATTGATTTTTCAATTCCCATCGACAGTGAAAACAAACATAAGAAATATCGAGAAAATTCGTGTTAGAATTATTAATCTGACTTTTCCGGTCATATTTAATAATATATGTCTACAGGAAAGACTGCTACCAATATATATATATATATATATATATATATATATATATATATTAGTATATTTTGGTAGCAGTCTTTCCTGTAAAGGTCAACAAACTGATCGAAACTGTGAACGCCAAGAAATCCGGACTCCACCTGCCAGAGATCATTGGGGAATATAAACCTGGATATGCGTATGGAAATGTCAAGACGCACAAGCCTGGAAACCCACTTCGGCCAATCATTAGCCAGATACCCACACCCACGTACAGACTGGCGAAGCGACTCAACGGCCTGCTGACTCCTTATGTTCCTTGCGCCTTCAGCCTGAAGTCTCCAAAGGAATTTGTGGACTTACTGCGGGGCGCACGGGCCACAGGGATAAGAGCCTCGTTGGACGTAGAATCGCTGTTTACCAACGTACCTGTGGACGAGACAATCGGAATGATAGCCGACAGAGTGTATCGTGATCCAGCCTGTACTCCTCTTGACATGCCAGAAAGTATTCTGAGGAAACTACTCCAAGCTTGTACTAAAGAGGCACCCTTCTTGAGCCCGGATGGGCACATGTATAAGCAAGTAGATGGGGTCGCCATGGGTTCTCCCCTAGGTGTCCTGTTTGCAAACTTCTACATGGCTACCATCGAGCAAAAAGTCTTAGTCGACATGAACTTGAAACCGGCCATATACTGCAGGTATGTTGACGACATTTTTACACAGGTACCTGACGTCAGACATCTGCAGGAGCTGAAGGAGGCATTTGAGCAGAGTTCCGTGCTGCGTTTCACTTACGAGACGGAAAAGGATGGGAAGCTGCCTTTTCTAGATGTAACAGTCATGGAAAAGGGCGGAGGTTTCCACACTGCAGTCTACACTAAGGAAACAAACATAGGAATGTGCCTAAATGCCAACAGCGACTGCCCTGACAGGTACAAGAGGAGTGTTGTTAACGCATACGTCGACAGTGCTCTCAGCCACAGCTCAGAATGGAAGCAAGTCGACGTAGAACTCTGTAGGGTAAGGCAGGTCCTAGTCAATAACGGCTTCTCCAATGGTTTCATCGAAGACATCATAAGAAGGAAAGTGAAAAGCCATGCAACCTCCGAAGAGACAACTAACACAACACCTATACCCCCTATTAGACTATTTTACAGGAACTTCTTTTCCACAGCTCATAAAACGGAGGAAAGGGTCCTGAAAGATATTGTTAATAGAAACGTTATCCCTACAGACAAAAATCAGAGGATACAACTGACGATTTACTATAAAACCAGAAAAACGGCCAGCCTACTCATGAGAAACTCTCCAGACACAAAACAGAACGCTTTAAAAGAGACTAACGTCGTCTATGCCTTCAAATGCCCACTTGGGGACTGTAAGCTCCAAAAAACCCAGTATATAGGCAAGACAACAACATCTCTTTCTAGGCGTTTAACGATGCATAAGCAACAGGGCTCCATTAAGGAACATATAATCTCTTCCCATAACCAAACCATCGCCAGAGAAATCCTAGTAAACAACACAGAAATCATCGATAGATACAGCGATAGCAGGCGGCTTGACGTTTGCGAGGCACTACACATCAAGAAGTCAACACCAGCAATCAACAGCCAATTATTGCACAACTATATTCTACCCACCTCAAGACTCCGCTCCAATATAGAAGCATCAAGAAATATGGACCAATAGGCTTTCTACAAACACTTCTATTTAATACCCATTGTTTCTGTTCTGTCTTGTGTTGATACTTTTAATACCCTATTAATATCCCCTATTGTTCTGTCTCGTGTTAATGCCACATCACCCTTCCCACCTCACTCAAATGTAGATATAAAATCAGAGAAACGCAAGTTCTAATCAGTTGTGTATTTGTGAAGTCTTTGAAAATGTAATAAGTTTTACGAAACGCGCCCGTGTCGCGTCAGACTAGAAATAAAAATGAATTTTGGAGAAGTGATTTTTGATTTACCTCCAACAGTGAAGCGTAATGTACGAAAGATTGAGAAAATTCGTGTTAGAATTATTAATCTTACTTTTTCGGTCATATTTAATAATATATATATATATATATATATATATATATATATATATATATATATATATATATATATATATATATATATATATATATATATATATAATATATATATAATATATATATGAATGAATACTGTATAATTAAAGTTTAAAGTTCTCGGAAAAAGTTTTGTCAATTTTGGCAATACATCTTTCATGAGTAATACTGGCAGATAAATATCATTTAACCGGGAGATAACGTGAACACAATTCCCGCAGTCTACCAATTTTTTTCGGGTTTATAATAACTGTGCAGAGAAGTTCTCCACCAGACGTGTTCAGTCTTGTGTTCACTGTCTTGTACACCATCTCTTTTCACCCACTTCATAAATTTCATGAAACTGAATAACATTACAAAGCCGGAGGCTAGTACATACTCGTCTCCAAAGGAACCTAGAGTATAACAATATTATACCGTCACTCCAAGCTGGATTTCGACCGCAATGCTCCACGCTAGATCAAATACTCTGCCTTGAACATGAAATCCGCACCTCTCTCAGAAGCAGTAAATATTGTCTTGTTGTCTACCTAGACCTCAAAGGAGCTTTTGATAGCATTCCTCATACTTGCCTCCTCGCGAAGCTTGCACGTTTAGGCGTACAGGGAAGATTACTTTTATGGTTACAGTCCTATCTCACAAACAGGACCTCCAAAGTCTTTATACAAGGCGAGTTTTCCGATGGCATCCCAATACAAACAGGTGTCCCACAAGGCTCCATACTAAGCCCAACCCTATTTGCCGCATTCTTAGCAGATTTGCCTAACACCCATCCTGTTCACCTCTCGGCGTACGTCGACGACTTAACACTGTATTATTCAGACAATGCCCTACCTAATACAGTCTCAACAATGCAAACAGCACTTGACCACCTCATAGATTGGACACAACAATGAGGCCTTCAAGTCAGTACTACCAGAACCTGCTATCAGGTTTTCACTAAAAAAAGACTACTTCATGTACCCACTCTCACAATACACAACACTCCCATCCAACACGTACGAGAACATAAATAACTTGGCATGCACTTAGACTCCCCCTTACTTACCTGGAAAGCACACGTTCAACACCCCCCGACTCGCCATACTTAAAGCCCTCACTGGCACCACCTGGGGAGCACACCATAAAATCTAGCTCCGTTTCTATACAACCTACATTCGCAGCCAACTAGACTATTGTTGCCAAGCATATGCGTCGGCGGCGCCCACTAACCTACAGAGCCTCGAGGTCATACAAAATAATGCCATGCGACTTATATGTGGCGCAATGCGTTCAACTCCAATCCTCGGACTTTACGGGGAAACAGGCCTCACAAGCCTAGCCACCAGACGAGACATTATGTGTGCCAACTATCTGTCACTCTGTACCACTGCTCACCAGACACACCCATACAGATCAAAAATTAACCCAACAGTTAACCCACATAACCCCCGCTCCCAACCATTCACTCACAACCTTTCCTCACACGGGCTACAAATAACCTCAATATAGACCTCTCCCTACTCCAAAACTGTGAAACCCAACCTCCTGTTCCCCCCATTCCACCTTGGCTTTATACAACTCCTAATACAGCAATACAACTCCACGACAACATTCCAAAATCTGCACCAAACTCAGCCATAGCCTCAGTCTTTGTCTCAACAATGAAAAACTGCTACCCAAATACCACAGAGATTTACACAGATGGGTCTCGCATCTTCATGAACAACGTACCCTTTGTCACTTGCGCTGTATGGATACCGGAATACCATCTCAAGCAGGGATGGCGGTTACCAAACCAACTATCTATTTTCACAGCGGAATTATATGCCTTGTATCAAGCTCTCCAAATCATCACAACATTACAAGTTGGGATATATACAATCTGTAGTGACTCCAAGAGCGCGATTCAAGAAATTACGCACTATTCGAAAACATGCAAGGAGATTGTCTACCCATGCCTTCAACTTCTTCACAAACATCAATTGACCGGGTATGATACCTCTATCCAATGGGTCCCAGCACATTGTGGTATTCTCCGTAATGAACTTGTAGACCAACTAGCCAAAGCGATGCACAACACGCCTCACCTTACCCGTCATCCAATTTCCCATGTTGCACGTAAAGGAGCCTTCAAAGATACCATCTCCCAGGATTTTGCAACAAACTGGAAAACGTTATGCTCACCTTGGCACTATGGGTCCATTAAAAAGAAATGGGAAACTTGGAAACATGTCCGATATAAAAGCAGAGAAATTGATGTAACGATGACCAGATTAAGGCTGGGACACACCAAACTAGCAGCACACAGCTCTAAGTACAGGACAGACATCGATGAACTCTGCATCCACTGTCAGGTGCCTGAAACAGTCGAACACTATCTCCTGCACTGCTTCCGGCATTATAGTGCCAGAGTAAATTTCAAACAAGTCTTTATCGCACTTAAAATACCCTTCACCATCGAGCATATATTAGGAGGCGGTGACCACTCGTTACAAGAAAAATACCAAATAGTCAAAGCACTGGCTAAATATCTCCAGTCGACTAACAAATTGGGTCACATCTGACCCGCGCCACATTTATACCTGGCGCCACCAACAGCTAAACACAGAAAACAACTGCCTCGTCGCAGCACCAAGGATCAGCTGACGCCATAAACACAACACACCGTCCTACAGTGCGGCAAGTCTCCCTACAACACACCTCTGTTTTAATCACCGTTCCTCTATCTACAACACAACGCAACAAGCACCTTGGTAGCTCCGATCATCTTCAACATAAACGCGTCCACCAACATCAGTACTGGTGCAGTCATCGGGAGGACAAACCCGTCATGCAAACTGTACCTACTATCAACAAGAAGAAGAAAGCCGGATAAGTTTAGGAGCGCCGGCTCCTGCCTGCTCATTACTGACCTTTTTTAGAGCTTTACTACTTAAAGTTCATGACCCTTGTGACCTTTGATGACTTTGGGGAGATACAAGAGCTGCCTGAACTACTTTCATCCCTCCATACGCTTACAACCGAGTCCGTGGTGGTATTTGTGGCAGTAAATATATCCTTAAAAGTAAAGACGTGGCACTAGCTTGCTTTGATTTGGCACTTGAGCGCTAGTGTAACACTAGAGCGCGAGTGTGGCACTAGAGCGCGAGTGTTGCATCAGAGCGCGAGTGTAGCACTAGAAGTCGCGGATGTGCTCTCTAGAGTGCCGGGGCTTAACGCATAATAGAGCATTTAAACACAACGATTTAAAAAAAAACCATGTCGCAAAGAACACAGAGCGTCAAAGAACATAGAGCGTCAAAGAACAGAGAGCCTCAAAGAATACAGAGCGTCAAAGAACACAGAGCGTCAAAGAACATAGGGCGTCAAAGAACACAGAGCGTCAGAGAACACAGAGCGTCAAAGAACAGAGCGTCAAAGAACACAGAGCGTCAAGGAACACAGAGCGTCAAAGAACACAGAGCGTCAAAGAACACAGAGCGTCAAAGAACACAGAGCGTCAAAGAACACAGAGCGTCAAAGAACACAGAGCGTCAAAGAACACAGAGCGTCAAGGAACACAGAGCGTCAAGGAACACAGAGCGTCAAAGAACACAGGGCGTCAAAGAACACAGAGCGTCAAAGAACATAGGGCGTCAAAGAACACAGAGCGTCAAAGAACACAGAGCGTCAAAGAACAGAGCGTCAAAGAACACAGAGCGTCAAGGAACACAGAGCGTCAAAGAACACAGAGCGTCAAAGAACACAGAGCGTCAAAGAACACAGAGCGTCAAAGAACACAGAGCGTCAAAGAACACAGAGCGTCAAAGAACACAGAGCGTCAAGGAACACAGAGCGTCAAGGAACACAGAGCGTCAAAGAACACAGGGCGTCAAAGAACACAGAGCGTCAAAGAACACAAGGCGTCAAAGAACACAGAGCGTCAAAGAACACTGAGCGTCAAAGAACAGAGCGTCAAAGAACACAGAGCGTCAAAGAACACAGAGCGTCAAAGAACACAGAGCGTCAAAGAACACAGAGCGTCAAAGAACACAGAGCGTCAAGGAACACAGAGCGTCAAAGAACACAGAGCGTCAAAGAACACAGGGCGTCAAAGAACACAGAACGTCAAAGAACATAGGGCGTCAAAAAACATAGGGCGTCAAAGAACACAGAGCGTCAAAGAACATAGGGCGTCAAAGAACACAGAGCGTCAAAGAACAGAGCGTCAAAGAACACAGAGCGTCAAGGAACACAGGGCGTCAAGGAAAACAGGGCGTCAAGGAACACAGAGCGTCAAAGAACACAGAGCGTCAAAGAACACAGGGCGTCAAAGAACACAGAGCGCCAAAGAACACAGGGCGTCAAGGAAAACAGGGCGTCAAGGAACACAGAGCGTCAAAGAACACAGAGCGTCAAAGAACATAGAGCGTCAAAGAACACAGGGCGTCAAAGAACACAGGGCGTCAAAGAACATAGGGCGTCAAAGAACACAGGGCGTCAAAGAACACAGAGCGTCAAAGAACATAGGGCGTCAAAGAACACAGAGCGTCAAAGAACAGAGCGTCAAAGAACACAGAGCGTCAAGGAACACAGAGCGTCAAAGAACACAGAGCATCAAAGAACACAGGGCGTCAAAGAACACAGAGCGTCAAAGAACACAGAGCGTCAAAGAACACAGAGCGTCAAAGAACACAGGGCGTCAAAGAACACAGAGCGTCAAAGAACATAGGGCGTCAAAGAACACAGGGCGTCAAAGAACACAGAGCGTCAAAGAACATAGGGCGTCAAAGAACACAGAGCGTCAAAGAACAGAGCGTCAAAGAACACAGAGCGTCAAGGAACACAGAGCGTCAAAGAACACAGAGCATCAAAGAACATAGGGCGTCAAAGAACACAGAGCGTCAAAGAACACAGGGCGTCAAAGAACACAGAGCGTCAAAGAACATAGAGCGTCAAAGAACACAGAGCGTCAAAGAACATAGAGCGTCAAAGAACATAGGGCGTCAAAGAACAAAGAGCGTCAAAGAACACAGAGCGTCAAAGAACACAGAGCGTCAAAGAACACAGAGCGTCAAGGAACACAGAGCGTCAAAGAACACAGAGCGTCAAAGAACATAGGGCGTCAAAGAACACAGTGCGTCAAAGAACACAGAGCGTCAAAGAACACAGAGCGTCAAAGAACACAGAGCGTCAAAAACACAGAGCGTCAAGGAACACAGAGCGTCAAAGAACATAGGGCGTCAAAGAACACAGGGCGTCAAAGAACACAGAGCGTCAAAGAACATAGGGCGTCAAAGAACACAGAGCGTCAAAGAACAGAGCGTCAAAGAACACAGAGCGTCAAGGAACACAGAGCGTCAAAGAACACAGAGCATCAAAGAACATAGGGCGTCAAAGAACACAGAGCGTCAAAGAACACAGGGCGTCAAAGAACACAGAGCGTCAAAGAACATAGAGCGTCAAAGAACACAGAGCGTCAAAGAACACAGAGCGTCAAAGAACATAGGGCGTCAAAGAACACAGAGCGTCAAAGAACACAGAGCGTCAAAGAACACAGAGCGTCAAAGAACACAGAGCGTCAAGGAACACAGAGCGTCAAAGAACACAGAGCGTCAAAGAACATAGGGCGTCAAAGAACACAGTGCGTCAAAGAACACAGAGCGTCAAAGAACACAGAGCGTCAAAGAACACAGAGCGTCAAAAACACAGAGCGTCAAGGAACACAGAGCGTCAAAGAACATAGGGCGTCAAAGAACACAGAGCGTCAAAGAACAGAGCGTCAAAGAACACAGAGCGTCAAGGAACACAGAGCGTCAAAGAACACAGAGCGTCAAGGAACACAGAGCGTCAAAGAACACAGAGCGTCAAAGAACACAGAGCGTCAAAGAACACAGAGCGTCAAGGAACACAGAGCGTCAAAGAACACAGAGCGTCAAAGAACACAGAGCGTCAAAGAACACAAAGCGTCAAAGAACACAGAGCGTCAAAGAACACAGAGCGTCAAAGAACACAGAGCGTCAAAGAACACAGAGCGTCAAAGAACACAGAGCGTCAAAGAACACAGAGCGTCAAAGAACACAGAGCGTCAAAGAACACAGAGCGTCAAAGAACACAGAGCGTCAAAGAACACAGAGCGTCAAGGAACACAGAGCGTCAAGGAACACAGAGCGTCAAAGAACACAGAGCGTCAAAGAACAAGGGCGTCAAAGAACACAGAGCGTCAAAGAACACAGAGCGTCAAAGAACACAGAGCGTCAAAGAACACAGAGCGTCAAAGAACACAGAGCGTCAAGGAACACAGAGCGTCAAAGAACACAGAGCGTCAAAGAACATAGGGCGTCAAAGAACACAGAGCGTCAAAGAACACAGAGCGTCAAAGAACATAGGGCGTCAAAGAACACAGAGCGTCAAAGAAACAGAGCGTCAAAGAACACAGAGCGTCAAGGAACACAGAGCGTCAAAGAACACAGAGCGTCAAGGAACACAGAGCGTCAAGAACACAGAGCGTCAAAGAACACAGAGCGTCAAAGAACACAGAGCGTCAAAGAACACAGAGCGTCAAAGAACATAGAGCGTCAAAGAACACAGAGCGTCAAAGAACACAGAGCGACAAAGAACACAGAGCGTCAAAGAAACACAGAGCGTACAAAGAACACAGAGCGTCAAAGAACACAGAGCGTCAAAGAACACAGAGCGTCAAAGAACACAGAGCGTCAAAGAACACAGAGCGACAAAGAACACAGAGCGTCAAAGAACACAGAGCGTCAAGAACACAGAGCGTCAAAGAACATAGGGCGTCAAAGAACACAGCGTCAAACACAGGGCGTCAAAGAACATAGGGCGTCAAAGAACACAGAGCGACAAAGAACACAGAGCGTCAAAGAACACAGAGCGTCAAAGAACACAGGGCGTCAAAGAACACAGGGCGTCAAAGAACACAGTGCGTCAAAGAACACAGGGCGTCAAAGAACACAGGGCGTCAAAGAACACAGGGCGTCAAAGAACACAGTGCGTCAAAGAACACAGTGCGTCAAAGAACACAGAGCGTCAAAGAACACAGAGCGTCAAAGAACACAGGGCGTCAAAGAACACAGAGCGTCAAAGAACACAGGGCGTCAGAGAACACAGGGCGTCAAAGAACACAGAGCGTCAAAGAACACAGAGCGTCAAAGAACACAGAGCGTCAAAGAACATAGAGCGTCAAAGAACACAGAGCGTCAAAGAACACAGAGCGACAAAGAACACAGAGCGTCAAAGAACATAGAGCGTCAAAGAACACAGAGCGTCAAAGAACACAGAGCGTCAAAGAACATAGGGCGTCAAAGAACACAGAGCGTCAAAGAACACAGAGCGTCAAAGAACACAGAGCGTCAAAGAACACAGAGCGTCAAGGAACACAGAGCGTCAAAGAACACAGAGCGTCAAAGAACATAGGGCGTCAAAGAACACAGAGCGTCAAAGAACACAGAGCGTCAAAGAACACAGAGCGTCAAAGAACACAGAGCGTCAAAGAACACAGAGCGTCAAAGAACACAGAGCGTCAAAGAACATAGGGCGTCAAAGAACACAGAGCGTCAAAGAACACAGAGCGTCAAAGAACACAGAGCGTCAAAGAACACAGAGCGTCAAAGAACACAGAGCGTCAAAGAACACAGAGCGTCAAAGAACATAGGGCGTCAAAGAACACAGATGCGTCAAAGAACACAGAGCGTCAAAGAACACAGAGCGTCAAAGAACACAGAGCGTCAAAGAACACAGAGCGTCAAGGAACACAGAGCGTCAAAGAACATAGGGCGTCAAAGAACACAGAGCGTCAAAGAACACAGAGCGTCAAAGAACATAGGGCGTCAAAGAACACAGAGCGTCAAAGAACAGAGCGTCAAAGAACACAGAGCGTCAAGGAACACAGAGCGTCAAAGAACACAGAGGCTCAAAGAACATAGAGGCGTCAAAGAACACAGAGCGTCAAAGAACACAGAGGCGTCAAAGAACACAGAGCGTCAAAGAACATAGAGCGTCAAAGAACACAGAGCGTCAAAGAACACAGAGCGTCAAAGAACATAGGGCGTCAAAGAACACAGAGCGTCAAAGAACACAGAGCGTCAAAGAACACAGAGCGTCAAAGAACACAGAGCGTCAAGGAACACAGAGCGTCAAAGAACACAGAGCGTCAAAGAACATAGGGCGTCAAAGAACACAAGTGACGTCCAAAGAACACAGAGCGTCAAAGAACACAGAGCGTCAAGAACACAGAGCTGTCAAAGGAACACACGAGCCAAGTCAAGGAACACAGAGCGTCCCAAAGAACATAGGGCGTCAGCCACAGAGCGTCCAGGAACCAGAGCGTCAGAGAACCATAGGGCGTCAAAGAACACAGAGCGTCAAAGAACAGAGCGTCAAGACACAGACTTCAGGAAAACAGAGCTTCAAAGAACACAGAGCGTCAAGGAACACAGAGCGTCAAAGAACACAGAGCGTCAAAGATAACACAGAAGCGTCAAAGAACACAGGCGTCAAGGAACACAGAGGCGTCAAAGAACACAGAGCGTCAAAGAACACAGAGCGTCAAAGAACATAGAGCGTCAAAGAACACAGAGCGTCAAAGAACACAGAGCGTCAAGGAACACAGAGCGTCAAGAACACAGAGCGTCAAAGAACACAGGGCGTCAAAGAACACAGAGCGTCAAAGAACACTAGGGCGTCAAGAACACAGAGCGTCAAAAGAACATAGAGCGTCAAAGAACACAGAGGCGTCAAAGAACACAGAGCGTCAAAAGAACACAGGGCGTCAAACGAACACAGGACGTCAAAGACACAGAGCGTCAAAGAACACAGAGCGTCAAAGACACAGAGCGTTCAAAGAACACAGAGCGTCAAGGAACACAGAGCGTCAAAGAACATCAGGAGCGTCAAAGAACATAGTGGCGTCAAAGAACACAGAGCGTCAAAGAACAACAGGAGCGTCAAAGAAACACAGAGCGTCAAAGAACACAGAGCGTCAAAGAAAACACAGAGCGTCAAGAACACAGAGCGTCAAAGAACACAGGGCGTTCAAAGAACACAGAGCGTCAAAGAAACAGAGCGTCAAAGAACACAGAGCGTCAAAGAACACAGAGCGTCAAAGAACACAGAGCGTCAAAGAACACAGAGCGTCAAAGAACACAGAGCGTCAAAGAACACAGAGCGTCAAAGAACACAGAGCGTCAAAGAACACAGAGCGTCAAAGAACACAGAGCGTCAAAGAACACAGAGCGTCAAAGAACACAGAGCGTCAAAGAACACAGAGCGTCAAGAACACAGAGCGTCAAAGAACACAGAGCGTCAAAGAACATCAGGAGCGTCAAAGAACACAGAGCGTCAAAGAACACAGAGCGTCAAAGAACACAGTAGCGTCAAAGAACACAGAGCGAAAGAACACAGAGCGTCAAAGAACACAGAGCGTCAAAGAACACAGAGCGTCAAAGAACACAGGGCGTCAAAAACACAGCGTCAAAACACAGGCGTCAAAGAACATAGGGCGTCAAAGAACACAGAGCGTCAAAGAACACAGAGCGTCAAAGAACACAGAGCGTCAAAGAACACAGGCGTCAAAGAACACAGAGCGTCAAAGAACACAGAGCGTCAAAGAACACAGGGCGTCAAAGAACACAGGAGCGTCAAAGAACACAGGGCGTCAAGAACACAGGCGTCAAAGAACACAGGCGTCAAAGAACACAGAGCGTCAAAGAACACAGAGCGTCAAAGAACACAGAGCGTCAAAGAACACAGAGCGTCAAAGAACACAGGCGTCAAGAACACAGGCGTCAAAGAACACAGAGCGTCAAAGAACACAGAGCGTCAAAGAACACAGAGCGTCAAAGAACATAGAGCGTCAAAGAACACAGAGCGTCAAAGAACACAGAGCGTCAAAGAACACAGAGCGTCAAAGAACACAGAGCGTCAAAGAACACAGAGCGTCAAAGAACACAGAGCGTCAAAGAACATAGGGCGTCAAAGAACACAGAGCGTCAAAGAACACAGAGCGTCAAAGAACACAGAGCGTCAAAGAACACAGAGCGTCAAAGAACACAGAGCGTCAAAGAACACAGAGCGTCAAAGAACATAGGGCGTCAAAGAACACAGGCGTCAAAGAACACAGAGCGTCAAAGAACACAGAGCGTCAAAGAACACAGAGCGTCAAAAAACAGAGCGTCAAGAACACAGAGCGTCAAAGAACACAGGCGTCAAAGAACACAGAGGCGTCAAAGAACACAGAGCGTCAAAGAACATAGGGCGTCAAAGAACACAGAGCGTCAAAGAAACAGAGCGTCAAAGAACACAGAGCGTCAAAGAACACAGAGCGTCAAAGAACACAGGCGTCAAAGAACACAGAGCGTCAAAGAACACAGAGCGTCAAAGAACAGAGCGTCAAAGAACACAGAGCGTCAAGAACACAGAGCGTCAAAGAACACAGAGCGTCAAAGAACATAGGGCGTCAAAGAACACAGAGCGTCAAAGAACACAGAGCGTCAAAGAACACAGAGCGTCAAAGAACACAGAGCGTCAAGAACACAGAGCGTCAAAGAACACAGAGCGTCAAAGAACATAGGGCGTCAAAGAACAAAGAGCGTCAAAGAACACAGAGCGTCAAAGAACACAGAGCGTCAAAGAACACAGAGCGTCAAAGAACACAGAGCGTCAAAGAACACAGAGCGTCAAAGAACATAGGCGTCAAAGAACACAGGCGTCAAAGAACACAGAGCGTCAAAGAACACAGAGCGTCAAAGAACACAGAGCGTCAAAAACACAGAGCGTCAAAGAACACAGAGCGTCAAAGAACATAGAGCGTCAAAGAACACAGGCGTCAAAGAACACAGAGCGTCAAAGAACACAGAGCGTCAAAGAACACAGAGCGTCAAAGAAACAGAGCGTCAAAGAACACAGAGCGTCAAGAACACAGAGCGTCAAAGAACACAGAGCGTCAAAGAACATAGGGCGTCAAAGAACACAGAGCGTCAAAGAACACAGAGCGTCAAAGAACACAGAGCGTCAAAGAACATAGAGCGTCAAAGAACACAGAGCGTCAAAGAACACAGAGCGTCAAAGAACATAGGGCGTCAAAGAACACAGAGCGTCAAAGAACACAGAGCGTCAAAGAACACAGAGCGTCAAAGAACACAGAGCGTCAAGAACACAGAGCGTCAAAAACACAGGCGTCAAAGAACACAGAGCGTCAAAGAACATAGGCGTCAAAGAACACAGAGCGTCAAAGAACACAGAGCGTCAAAGAACACAGAGCGTCAAAGAACACAGAGCGTCAAAGAACACAGAGCGTCAAAGAACACAGAGCGTCAAAGAACACAGAGCGTCAAAGAACACAGGCGTCAAAGAACACAGAGCGTCAAAGACACAGAGGCGTCAAAGAACACAGAGCGTCAAGAACACAGAGCGTCAAAGAACACAGAGCGTCAAAGAACACAGAGCGTCAAGAACACAGAGGCGTCAAAGAACACAGAGCGTCAAAGAACACAGAGCGTCAAAGAACACAGAGCGTCAAAGAACACAGAGGCGTCAAAGAACACAGAGCGTCAAGAACACAGAGCGTCAAAGGAACACGAGGCGTCAAAAGAACACAGAGCCGTCAGAAGAATACCAGAGGGCGTCAAAGAACACAGTGCGGTCAAAGAACACAGAGCGTCAAAGAACACAGAGCGTCAAAGAACACAGAGCGTCAAGAACACAGAGCGTCAAAGAACACAGAGCGTCAAAGACACAGGGCGTCAAAGAACACGAGGGCGTCAAAGAACACAGAGCGTCAAAGAACACTAGAGCGTCAAAAGAACACAGAGCGTCAAGAACAAGAGCGTCAAAGAACACAGAGCGTCAAAGAACACAGAGCGTCAAAGAACATAGGGCGTCAAGAACACAGAGCGTCAAAAGAACACAGAGCGTCAAAGAACACAGAGCGTCAAAGAACACAGAGCGTCAAAGAACACAGAGCGTCAAAGAACACAGAGCGTCAGAAGAACAGAGGGGCGTCAAAGAACACAGAGGCGTCAAAGACACAGAGCGTCAAAGACCAGAGCGTCAAAGAACACAGAGCGTCAAAGAACACAGGCGTCAAGGAACACGAGCGTCAAAGAACACGAGCTTCAAAGACATAGGGCGTCAAGAACACAGTGCTCAAAGAGCACAGAAGCGTCCAAAGAACACAGAGCGTCCAAAGAACACAGAGCGTCAAACACAGAGCGTCAAGGACACAGAGCGTCAAAGAACACAGGCGTCAAAGAACATAGGGCGTCAAAGAACAAGCGTTCAAGGAACACAGAGCGTCAAGAAACATATGGCGTCAAAGTAACACAGATCGTCAAAGACAAGCGTCAAAGACACGAGGCGTCAGAACACAGAGCGTCAAGACACAGAGCGTCAAGAACAACATAGCGTCAAAGGAACACAGAGCGTCAAAGAACACAGAGCTCCAGAAAGACACAGAGCGTCAGGAACACAGAGCGTCAAAGAACACCAGAGGCGTCAAAGAACACAGAGGCGTCAAAGAACACAGGCGTCAAAGAAACACAGGCGTCAAAGAACACAGGGCGTCAAAGAACACAGAGCGTCAAAGAACACAGGGCGTCAAAGAACACAGATGCGTCAAAGAACACAGTGCGTCAAAGAACACAGAGCGTCAAAGAACACAGAGCGTCAAAGAACACAGAGCGTCAAAGAACACAGAGCGTCAAAGAACACAGAGCGTCAAAGAACAGAGCGTCAAAGAACACAGAGCGTCAAGGAACACAGAGCGTCAAAGAACACAGAGCATCAAAGAACATAGGGCGTCAAAGAACACAGAGCGTCAAAGAACACAGAGCGTCAAAGAACACAGAGCGTCAAAGAACATAGAGCGTCAAAGAACACAGAGCGTCAAAGAACACAGAGCGTCAAAGAACATAGGGCGTCAAAGAACACAGAGCGTCAAAGAACACAGAGCGTCAAAGAACACAGAGCGTCAAAGAACACAGAGCGTCAAGGAACACAGAGCGTCAAAGAACACAGAGCGTCAAAGAACATAGGGCGTCAAAGAACACAGTGCGTCAAAGAACACAGAGCGTCAAAGAACACAGAGCGTCAAAGAACACAGAGCGTCAAAAACACAGAGCGTCAAGGAACACAGAGCGTCAAAGAACATAGGGCGTCAAAGAACACAGGGCGTCAAAGAACACAGAGCGTCAAAGAACATAGGGCGTCAAAGAACACAGAGCGTCAAAGAACAGAGCGTCAAAGAACACAGAGCGTCAAGGAACACAGAGCGTCAAAGTACACAGTGCGTCAAAGAACACAGAGCGTCAAAGAACACAGAGCGTCAAAGAACAGAGCGTCAAAGAACACAGAGCGTCAAGGAACACAGAGCGTCAAAGAACACAGAGCATCAAAGAACATAGGGCGTCAAAAAACACAGAGCGTCAAAGAACACAGGGCGTCAAAGAACACAGAGCGTCAAAGAACATAGAGCGTCAAAGAACACAGAGCGTCAAGAACACAGAGCGTCAAAGAACATAGGGCGTCAAAGAACAAAGAGCGTCAAAGAACACAGAGCGTCAAAGAACACAGAGCGTCAAAGAACACAGAGCGTCAAGGAACACAGAGCGTCAAAGAACACAGAGCGTCAAAGAACATAGGGCGTCAAAGAACACAGTGCGTCAAAGAACACAGAGCGTCAAAGAACACAGAGCGTCAAAGAACACAGAGCGTCAAAAACACAGAGCGTCAAGGAACACAGAGCGTCAAAGAACACAGAGCGTCAAAGAACATAGGGCGTCAAAGAACACAGAGCGTCAAGGAACACAGAGCGTCAAAGAACATAGGGCGTCAAAGAACACAGAGCGTCAAAGAACAGAGCGTCAAAGAACACAGAGCGTCAAGGAACACAGAGCGTCAAAGAACACAGAGCGTCAAGGAACACAGAGCGTCAAAGAACACAGAGCGTCAAAGAACACAGAGCGTCAAAGAACACAGAGCGTCAAGGAACACAGAGCGTCAAAGAACACAGAGCGTCAAAGAACACAGAGCGTCAAAGAACACAAAGCGTCAAAGAACACAGAGCGTCAAAGAACACAGAGCGTCAAAGAACACAGAGCGTCAAAGAACACAGAGCGTCAAAGAACACAGAGCGTCAAAGAACACAGAGCGTCAAAGAACACAGAGCGTCAAAGAACACAGAGCGTCAAAGAACACAGAGCGTCAAAGAACACAGAGCGTCAAAGAACACAGAGCGTCAAGGAACACAGAGCGTCAAGGAACACAGAGCGTCAAAGAACACAGAGCGTCAAAGAACAAGGGCGTCAAAGAACACAGAGCGTCAAAGAACACAGAGCGTCAAAGAACACAGAGCGTCAAAGAACACAGAGCGTCAAAGAACACAGAGCGTCAAGGAACACAGAGCGTCAAAGAACACAGAGCGTCAAAGAACATAGGGCGTCAAAGAACACAGAGCGTCAAAGAACACAGAGCGTCAAAGAACATAGGGCGTCAAAGAACACAGAGCGTCAAAGAACAGAGCGTCAAAGAACACAGAGCGTCAAGGAACACAGAGCATCAAAGAACACAGAGCGTCAAGGAACACAGAGCGTCAAAGAACACAGAGCGTCAAAGAACACAGAGCGTCAAAGAACACAGAGCGTCAAAGAACACAGAGCGTCAAAGAACATAGAGCGTCAAAGAACACAGAGCGTCAAAGAACACAGAGCGACAAAGAACACAGAGCGTCAAAGAACACAGAGCGACAAAGAACACAGAGCGTCAAAGAACACAGAGCGTCAAAGAACACAGAGCGTCAAAGAACACAGAGCGTCAAAGAACACAGAGCGACAAAGAACACAGAGCGTCAAAGAACACAGAGCGTCAAAGAACACAGAGCGTCAAAGAACATAGGGCGTCAAAGAACACAGCGTCAAACACAGGGCGTCAAAGAACATAGGGCGTCAAAGAACACAGAGCGACAAAGAACACAGAGCGTCAAAGAACACAGAGCGTCAAAGAACACAGGGCGTCAAAGAACACAGTGCGTCAAAGAACACAGGGCGTCAAAGAACACAGGGCGTCAAAGAACACAGGGCGTCAAAGAATACAGGGCGTCAAAGAACACAGTGCGTCAAAGAACACAGTGCGTCAAAGAACACAGAGCGTCAAAGAACACAGAGCGTCAAAGAACACAGGGCGTCAAAGAACACAGAGCGTCAAAGAACACAGGGCGTCAGAGAACACAGGGCGTCAAAGAACACAGAGCGTCAAAGAACACAGAGCGTCAAAGAACACAGAGCGTCAAAGAACATAGAGCGTCAAAGAACACAGAGCGTCAAAGAACACAGAGCGACAAAGAACACAGAGCGTCAAAGAACATAGAGCGTCAAAGAACACAGAGCGTCAAAGAACACAGAGCGTCAAAGAACACAGGGCGTCAAAGAACATAGGGCGTCAAAGAACACAGAGCGTCAAAGAACGCAGGGCGTCAAAGAACACAGAGAGTCAAAGAACACAGGGCGTCAAAGAACACAGAGCGTCAAAGAACACAGGGCGTCAAAGAACACAGAGCGTCAAAGAACATAGGGCGTCAAAGAACACAGAGCGTCAAAGAACACAGGGCGTCAAAGAACACAGAGCGTCAAAGAACACAGCGTCAAAGAACACAGAGCGTCAAAGAACACAGAGCGTCAAAGAACATAGGGCGTCAAAGAACACAGAGCGTCAAAGAACATAGGGCGTCAAAGAACACAAGAGCGTCAAAGAACACAGGGCGTCAAAGAACACAGAGCGTCAAAGAACACAGGGCGTCAAAGAACACAGAGCGTCAAAGAACACATGGCGTCAAAGAACACAGAGCGTCAAAGAACATAGGGCGTCAAAGAACACAGAGCGTCAAAGAACACAGGGCGTCAAAGAACACAGAGCGTCAAAGAACACAGGGCGTCAAAGAACACAGAGCGTCAAAGAACATAGGGCGTCAAAGAACACAGAGCGTCAAAGAACACAGGGCGTCAAAGAACACAGAGCGTCAAAGAACACAGGGCGTCAAAGAACACAGAGCGTCAAAGAACACAGGGCGTCAAAGAACACAGAGCGTCAAAGAACATAGCGCGTCAAAGAACACAGAGCGTCAAAGAACACAGGGCGTCAAAGAACACAGAGCGTCAAAGAACACAGAGCGTCAAAGAACACAGGGCGTCAAAGAACACAGTGCGTCAAAGAACACAGAGCGTCAAAGAACACAGAGCGTCAAAGAACATAGAGCGTCAAAGAACACAGAGCGTCAAAGAACTTAGGGCGTCAAAGAACACAGAGCGTCAAAGAACACAGAGCGTCAAAGAACACAGAGCGTCAAAGAACACAGAGCGACAAAGAACACAGAGCGTCAAAGAACACAGGGCGTCAAAGAACACAGAGCGACAAAGAACACAGAGCGTCAAAGAACACAGAGCGACAAAGAACACAGAGCGTCAAAGAACACAGAGCGACAAAGAACACAGCGTCAAAGAACACAGAGCGTCAAAGAACACAGAGCGTCAAAGAACATAGGGCGTCAAAGAACACAGAGCGTCAAAGAACACAGGGCGTCAAAGAACACAGAGCGTCAAAGAACACAGGGCGTCAAAGAACACAGAGCGTCAAAGAACACAGGGCGTCAAAGAACACAGAGCGTCAAAGAACATAGGGCGTCAAAGAACACAGAGCGTCAAAGAACACAGGACGTCAAAGAACACAGAGCGTCAAAGAACATAGGGCGTCAAAGAACACAGAGCGTCAAAGAACACAGCGTCAAAGAGCATAGAGCGTCAAAGAACACAGAGCGTCAAAGAACTTAGGGCGTCAAAGAACACAGAGCGACAAAGAACACAGAGCGACAAAGAACACAGACCGTCAAAGAACACAGAGCGACAAAGAACACAGAGCGTCAAAGAACACAGAGCGTCAAAGAACACAGAGCGTCAAAGAACACAGCGTCAAAGAGCATAGAGCGTCAAAGAACACAGAGCGTCAAAGAACTTAGGGCGTCAAAGAACACAGAGCGACAAAGAACACAGAGCGACAAAGAACACAGAGCGACAAAGAACACAGAGCGACAAAGAACACAGAGAGTCAAAGAACACAGAGCGTCAAAGAACACAGCGTCAAAGAGCATAGAGCGTCAAAGAACACAGAGCGTCAAAGAACTTAGGGCGTCAAAGAACACAGAGCGACAAAGAACACAGAGCGACAAAGAACACAGAGCGACAAAGAACACAGAGCGACAAAGAACACAGGGCGTCAAAGAACACAGAGCGACAAAGAACACAGAGCGTCAAAGAACACAGAGCGTCAAAGACCGGACCATTTAAGAACATAGACGCTTAACCACTCGAATGAATCTCCTGCTGAAGTCTTGGGAAGTTTTAAAGTTCAAGTCAGTGACATTTCATGATTAATTGAACCCGAATGAATCGACGTTTAATACGATAACATTTATAGATCCCTAATGTTGAACACCTAACAATTACAACTATAAATAAATATAAATAATTATTATAGTTAAATATATATAAAAATCCCAAACTTTTAGGACCCCTAACACCCTGCCCTCAAGCGCTTATAACGTTTAGGACCCCTAACACCCAGCCCTCAAGTGCTTATAACGTTTAGGACCCTAACACCCAGCCCTCGAGCGCTTATAACATTTAGGACCCCTAACACCCAGCCCTCAAGCGCTTATAACGTTCAGGACCCTTAACACCCAGCCTTCAAGCGCTTATAACGTTTAAAAGCTTAAGTTTAAGAACTTAGGTTTAAGAGCCTAACGCTTAAAGAACATTACCCTCAAGGTCCCAGACGCCCCAGGCAATAGTTTAGTCAACTTACGACCAAGTTACGCTAATCTATGACACAGGATAAAGCCAGACCAAACCCAGCAGCGTCGCGGCCACAAGCGGCTCCTGAGGGAAAATAAGCGTCTTTGGTCAAAACCTCTTATGATAGAAAACGCGGGGTGGAGGGGATGAATGGGGCTACTCTAAGGATAGGAGAGAAAGGGCGATTAGTCCTTAACATCGTCTCAGGCAAGTCCTTATTCTGAATATGGATCGTATGGTGGCCTCAAATATATCATTGAGTGCTATATATATATATATATATATATATATATATATATATATATATATATATATATATATATATATATATATATATATATATATATATATATATATACATATATATATATACATATATATATATATATATATATATATATATATATATATATATATATATATATATATATATATATATATATATATATATATATATATATATATATATTCATAAAGTATTTGTTAAATGGACCATGACAGTAGTAATGGGCGTCCATCAGTCTCACGAGACTATGGAGTTGCGCTCTGGTTGTCGGTCTGGAGTGACCTAGCTCTCCAGGGCGCAAAGCCATGGTAGGTTGATACGGAGAAGCTGTTACCCATGCAGCAGGTCCCCCTCTCTACGGCGCCGAAAGTCTCCAATGGAAATGCAAACGCCAATACGATTGGTTCACAGTAAAAACAACACAAAATCGGCTAATATTTGTTTACCCGGCTTATGGACCGTCACAGTAAAATAAGACAACAAAACCCAACCTCCCAATATTCGTTCACCGTCACACCGTCACTATGGACCGTCACACCGTCACTATGGACCGTCACACCGTCACTATGGACCGTCACACCGTCACTATGGACCGTCACAGTAAAACAACAATGTAATAACAAATCTAATTTAAACTTTTAAATTGAAATTTAGGCTCATAACATTCCCACTTTCAGAGGAATCATGTTAGAGCTACATTTTGCTCCCGAAATTGACGACCTGAAAAGTTCTGAATGACTAAACTTAGGAACGTAAAATCTGGAACGTAAAGTTCGAAGGTAGCTAGGCAGATCTTTCAAAATTTTGTGAATGTGTTACAGTAAAGAAATCCCAGTAAAGAAAGCCAGCCAGTAAAGAGATCCCAATATAGAAGTCCAGCCAGTAATCACTAGAGTTGGAGCCCTGAGTCCGAGACTCAAGATCTTCACCCATTTAAAGTCAAAGTATTTTTTTTTAACATATTCAGGTACATGTACATTTATGCAGCTCCCCTAAACTATATGAAGGGTTACATAGTGTCAAGAACTAGCTATGTGCTGCTAAAAATCCCCATTTCACAGAATATTTAGTCGTACAGGGTCATGTGATCAGTAGCTTGCTCTGGCGAATTTTGGGTGCGTTATGAGGATATCCTCAAGCACACGAGAGGTAATAAAGCCCCAGGTACCGTGTACCGGCAGGTCTGAAGACCCCAGTGAAAGTATTAGTCAAATTAGGTACCGAACACTAGTTGCTTTCTCGTCTTGTTCATTTTGCTCAAGCCTGCGGCCATGAGTTTAGAAATAGTAATAAAATATGATAATGACAAGAGTGGCGTTGATGATGTTGGCATTGATGACAATGGTGGTGAGTGGTGGTGAAGACAGTGAGGTTGATGACAGTCGTGGTGATGACAATGGTGGTGATGACAATAATGGTAATGACAGTGGTGGTGATGACAGTGGTGGTGATGACAGTGGTGGTGATGACAATGGTGGTGATGACATTGAGGTTGATGACAGTGGTGGTGATGACAATGGTGGTGATGACAATAATGGTAATGACAGTGGTGGTGATGACAGTGGTGGTGATAACAGTGGTGGTGATGACAATGGTGGTGATGACAGTGGTGGTGATGATAGTGGTGGTGATGACAGTGGTGGTGATGACAGTGGTGGTGATGACAATGGTGGTGATGACAATAATGGTAATGACAATAATGGTGATGACAGTGGTGGTGATGACAGTGGTGGTGATGACAATAATGGGGATGACAGTGGTGGTGATGACAGTGGTGGTGATGACAGTGGTGGTTATGACAGTGGTGGTGATGACAATAGTGGTGATGACAGTGGTGGTGATGACAGTGGTGGTGATGACAGTGGTGGTGATGACAGTGGTGGTGATGACAATAATGGTGATGACAATAATGGTGATGACAGTGGTGGTGATGACAATAATGGTGATGACAGTGGTGGTGATGACAGTGGTGGTGATGACAGTAGTGGTGATGACAGTGGTGGTGATGACAGTGGTGGTGATGACAGTGGTGGTGATGACAGTGGTGGTGATGACAGTGGTGATGACAGTGGTGGTGATGACAGTGGTGGTGATGACAGTGGTGGTATTGACAGTGGTGGTAGAAGCGAATACTGGTAGCAGCAGTGGGATCCAGAAATTTTTTTCTGGAAGCAAAAGTTCCAGTACCCAGCATCGCCTCGTGTTCCAGCCAAAACCGCCGCCACCGCCACCGCCATAAGCCGCCATCCTGCCACCCACGCATCAAATATTGTGCCAGACCGGGGTCCTGCCATCAACCACTACTCCAGGCTAACGTTTTAGAAGTAAGGGTCAATATTTTCCTGTGAGAACGCTCATTCATCAGTGAGGAGGAAGGAAGCTTCCCGCGCCAGCCATTTTTGAACCTCGCGCCACCACGTGGGAACCACCTATTACACCCACCACCACCACCACCGCCACCCAAGCTGACAGTATCAAGCTTCGTGAGGGTGCAAGCTACTGCAATCGTCGTCAGCCATCGTCGCAGGTATCAACTGGTTATTCCATCGTCGCAATATTGTCGTCGTCAGAATTTATCTTCGTGCCTCTAGCCTGAACAGTGTGGGGTCCCTGAGTCTCGCGCCACCGCCGCCAGGAGCGCTGCCGTCGCATCCAGTTTGTAAACACGCCTCACATGGGCCTCTTCAGATCTTCACGACGCTTCTCCTACTTTGGCTACTGGTGATCCTCATAAATTACAACCCTGAGATAAGTAATTGCTAGTTGAGAACAACGTGCCAAGTGTTAAAAAGTGACTTATGTAATAATTCCCATAATATCCTGTGAATTAACCATTCAGTGACTTGTTAAATATTGGAGCTGGTTCAGTACTGCACTCCCCACAGTTTTCCTGTGTGATTTCAACATTCCTGCTTCTTACAGTAATTTCATTGAATTTTAATTGTTCTCCTAGAGTGTTATTGGTAAATTCAAATTCCAGTGAATTAAGAAATCCTTGTTTTAGTAGCAGTTAAGGATTTATGCAATATAATTTTTTTTTAATTTCTCCAGACCTAACTTGAAATTTATCCTTTAAGCATTTTATTTTAAACTTTTACCATAGGAGTTATATACATTCCTGTGTCCAGTTTATGTGCTACATCCATATTTCTTGCATTGCCACCTGTTGTGTTGAATCTTTTTAATGAAATTTTGCAATTGCATTTCCCAGTTTTTATTCTAAATTGCTGTGCTTAGTCTGGTTTAATTAATTTACATACATCTAATTCCAGTCATTTTTTTAATGAAAGATTGCTAAATTTAGTTTACAATTGCTTGTTCTTGATTATTTTCTTGCCTAGCCCAATTTAATAATTTTATTTCTGCCATTTTTACTTTAGCCAAGTTGATATTTTTTTGTGTTTATTTTTGTGTATACTATTTCTGATGCCAGGTGCACTTAATTATAATCTGCGTTCAAATATTACTTCCACGGCTGTGACAATGCCTACCACTGTTGAAACCCCTTCAGAATCAATGGGAACAGTTGCTCGTCCCAATGGCCAGAGATCAGCTCAGGAAATGGCTATTCCTCTTTTTGCTGGGGAATCGCGTTTATTAGAATCATGGTTTAGTAAGGTTGAAGCGAAAACAGTTGCACGTTTTTCTAAGCCTACTGATGCCGAATACTTAGCAATTGCACGGTCAGCCGTGGACACAACCAAAGGTGATGCACGTTTTGTTGTTGATGAGAAAGCCATTGTTAGCCTCCAGTCTTGGCCTGAATTTAAGGATTTCTTTCGCCGTCGCTTTGTTAATAAAGGAGACCTTGACCCATATAGGTTAGTCAAGAAAATTGCCAATGCCACCATGCAGCCTGGTGAATCGTTTAATGCGTTTACTAGCCGTCTCGATCAGTATCTGTATGCCTTAGTTTCTGCTATGAATAATTCAACTTGGTTAGATAAAGACAATAATCTGTCCCCTGAGGCTATGGCCAAAATGATAGCATTTGGTACTTTAATGCATTTTGCCCCCGAGCATACAAAACCAATCGTTGAGCAACAAAATTTTGGTGTTAAACATGAAATTGGTGAAGTGTTTGAGGCTATTAACAATGCCGCAGATAAACTAGCTCCCCGAAGTGCTCAACTGTTGCCACCCTCTGATGCTGTAAATGTAGTCACAAGCTCTCAGCATCCTCCCACAAATTCTCAAAACTCTTGGTCGCAGAAGCGTACCCATGCTCGTAGCCCCCAGTCAAATTCGCCGCCTCATAAAATGCCGAAACGCCATAGTCCACAACCATCCACTCCCTCATGTTGGCATTGTGGTAAGAGTAACCACCTTGCAAGGGACTGTTGGTCCGCCCCTAGATCATCACCTCCTAGACAATTCTCTCGGCCCCCTCATCAATCTAATCATTCTAGGCTTCCATATTGCACGTACCATAAACAAGTTGGTCACCACACTGCGGATTGTAGAGCTAGGCAAAGGACATCTCCACCTCGTAACTCCCATGGTCAGTCTTGGCGAGGCTCACAGCATCCAAGACATTATCAGAACTCTCGTAATTACAACTCCCAGCCCAGCTATAATGCAACTTCAAATTATAATGCTCAGTCACAGAATGCTGGAGCTCAGAATGTTCACTCCATGTCGTCGGGAAACCCCCAAGGCCATCCGCTAACCAATTCAAGCTAGCCAATCCTAGTGCCCTCCCTGTGTATTCAGTAGCTACCCAAAATAGATTTGGACACTTGACAGAGGAGGACACTGACTCTAGACCAGTTGTAGATGTTGACGGATCCACAGTAAATTTGACACAAACAAGACACAGATATCCCAGACAACATAAGTCAAAAATAGTAACTTGTCCAGTCTCAAGTGATGGTCCCCTTGTCTCAGCCATTGTACATGGTAGAGTTTTAAAAGTTTTTCTTGACTCAGGTGCAAAAATTAATATTGTCAAGCCCTCAGCTCTTAGAGACATTGAAAGTATGCACCCTACTATTTTAAAACAGTCACACATACCTTTTCTAAGTGGTATTTCAGGAAATAAAGTAAAAGTTCAGGGTGAAATTGACCTCCCACTCAAGTTCAATGATGTCACATTGTCTATAACATGTTTAGTTGTTGACATTATTCATTTTCCTGGAGACATTCTCTTAGGTCTGTACACCATGATTGATGAAAATATTGCATTGTTTCCCCATCGTTGGAACATAAGTATCAAAGACCACGTCATACCCTTGTGTAGCATGTATCGACAGGGCCACGAGTTCAACCTTCAATCAGATTATGTTAATTTTGTTGACACCCGCCTTGCAAGCGTAGGTTTGTCAGATCATTGTCGTGGTAGCATACCCGAGAAAACAGGCACTCGATTGAAGCATAGTAGTTGTGCAGTTGTTAAGGAGAATGAGTATCGGGACTTTCTGGAAGGGGACGCCCTAACGGATTCTCGTTGTCTCGCTCGCCTGGCAGCTTCCATCTCTGAAGTCAGTGGTTCCACGGCTACTGACACTGTGCTACACCCTCATTCTCTCACCAGAATAAGAGTTAAGGTTCAGGGAGTGCCTGAGTTGTCGGATGTGATTGCGGAAAGTGAAACATGTAAAGTGAATGGTACATTTGTTGAACCCTCCTGGCACACAGTGCAGGATGGTACTGTCTCACTTTTTATCGCGAACACAAGTAATGCCGATATCCATCTCCGGTCTGGTACCCATGTTGTAGATTTTGCCCATTACTCGTTACCGGTGCGAGTTGTGGATGATGTCTCCATGGATCATACTGTTTGTACACTCACACCAGGAGAACAGGGATCTCAGCCAGAGGTGCAAGCGCAACACCTCAGTCCTACTGATTTTCCTGACTCTGTGGCTCAGCTTTTGAAAATTTTGAACAAGAATAGAGCTGTTGTTGCTCTACCAGGAGAAAAATTAGGTCTCACTCCTCTCATTACACATAAAATTCCCCTTGAACAAGGAACTACGCCTATTTATGTACCAGCTTACCGACTTCCCCATTCTCAGAGAGCAGAAGCAGATAGACTTGTAGAAGAAATGTTACAGAGTGATGTAATTGAATCGAGTAATTCGCCATGGAACGCTCCATTGATTCTTGTACCAAAGCGAGATGGGACTTGGAGACCTGTAATCGATTATCGCAAGCTTAACAGAGTAACAATACCTGATCGTTTCCCACTTCCAGTTCTAAATGATTTGTTGCAAAGTATTGGTCGAAACAAAGTATTCTCAACGTTAGATTTGTTGCAGGGATTCTGGCAAATCCCCCTTGATGAGGAAAGTAAACAATTGACAGCCTTTAGTACTCCCAATGGTCATTTTCATTTCAAAAGAATGCCGTTTGGTTTGCGTAGTAGTCCAATAACCTTTTCACGGCTCATGACAAATCTATTTCGTAGATTGATAGGAAGTACACTTCTAGTTTACCTTGATGATCTCATAATCATGTCGCAAGATGTTCAGACTCATTTCCAGAACCTTGAGAAGGTACTTGCAAAGCTCGCTGAAGCTAATTTAAAAATAAAGCTTGCAAAATGTTCATTTTTAAAGCAAAAGATTAATTTCCTAGGTCATACAGTTACACCTTCAGGTATTACATTGAATGAATCAAAAATTATTGCTGCCCGTGATTTTCCAACACCTCGTACCGCAGAAGCCGTAAGACAGTTCACAGGTCTTGTAGGATTTTATCGTTCATTTATTGCTGGATTCTCTATTATAGCCGCTCCGCTTTACAAGTTGCAAAGAAAAGATGAACCCTTTGTTTGGGGAGAGGCCCAGGATCAGTCATTCAAAAAACTCAAAGCAGCCTTGATTTCGTCACCTGTCCTTAGGTATCCAGATTTTTCTAAACCTTTTACGTTGGTTACAGATGCTAGTGACATAGGTCTAGGTGCTGCATTACTTCAAACAGAAGGTCACAGAGATCACGCAATAGCTTATGCTAGCCGCACATTATCCAAAGAAGAGAAAAATTATAGTGCAACAGAACGAGAAGCCTTGGCAGTTGTTTGGGCACTTAAACATTTCAAGGATACAATTTATAATTACCCAGTTCATGTTCTTACAGATCACCAACCATTAATTCCCTTGTTCAAAAATAAGAATCCAGTTGGAAAGTTTGCTAGATATTTGCTCACAATTCAAGAATTCAATCCCACATTTGGATATATTCCAGGAAAGCAAAATGTTGTAGCCGATGCGTTTTCTCGACACGTAGCTGCGATTCAGTTAAATTACCCAGCATTAGATGCTACAGTAGTAGAAACGGAACAAAGACAAGACCCCATATGGGCACCCGTCATTAAATTTTTGACTAAGCAAGACACTCGCCCGATTCATAAACCACCAGTACCATTGAAAGAACTAGTTATGTTGGACAATTTACTGTGTAGAGTAGTAAAGCTAGGGACAGCCCCGAGGAAATGTTGTCAGTTAGTTGTTCCAGCTGTCTTGGTACCAACTGTGTTAAAAATTATCCATGATGCTCCTGCAAGTGCACATCCAGGAAAGGATCGTACACTCCAACAAGGTCGATTGAAATATTTTTGGCCAAAAATGGCTAAGGAGATTGCTCATTATGTTGACAGATGTTTAACTTGTTTACAGCACAAGGGACATGTTTCAGGACCTAATCCAATTCAGGTGTACCCAGCAACTAAAGCTCCTTGGGAACGAATATCGATGGATTTATTGACAAATTTTGCGGAAACAGAGAAAGGGAACAAACATTTGCTTGTAATGGTCGATAATTTTTCACGGTTTTGCGAACTAGTTCCTATCCCGAACAAAACAGCAGAAACCATAGCCAGCGCATTCCATGACCAAATAATTTGTAGATATAGTATGCCTAAAGTAATCCTTTCAGATAATGGTCCGGAATTCAGTAATAGTATTCTAACTAGCTTGTGTGATTTATATAACATCAAAAAATGTAGCATTATGCCTTACCATCCGGCAAGTAATGGACTAGCTGAACGTACTAACAGGAAAGTGTTAGATGCCTTGAGAGTCACGTTGAATTTTGATAACCACAATTGGGATGATTTTATACCCTTAATTCAGTGTGCTATAAATTCTTCAATTAATGTTTCTACTGGTGACACACCTCACGCTATTCTTTATGGTACAGATAAGATCCTCCCTAATGAATTGATTAACGTACCTCCTACTCCCTTATATAACGTAGATGATTTTGTTCAAGTGAAGCGTAGACAAATGCAATTAGTATTCAAGAAAATACGAGAACAACTGTCCAAAGCAACAGCCGAGTTCACTCTAGCAAGGAATGCACGAGCTAAACCCAATAAAATAACTATTGGATCTGTAGTAATGATACTTAACCAACACAGGTCTGGTCCTATGTACAAGTTAACTAAGAAATTTTTGGGTCCATATAAGGTAATCGAGCTTATTAAAGGTAACAAATACAGACTTAAGAACTTGTTAACAGGAGAGTATATAAATGAACATTTAGACCACATGAAGTTAGCTAAAATGACTGTTGACGAGACTGATGAGGAAGATGACAATGAACTTACCCAGACAGATACTCCTACTCGGACACCACCTCCTGTGGTTGACAGACCACTGGATGTTCAGCAACCCCATACTAGCAATTATAATCTTAGATCTAGACCTCTCGTTTCAACCGTGCACTCACCACACGTCCATTGGCTAGATGTTAACGAGGATATCTCTCAAGATGATAGTTTGTCGCATGAAGTTTCACCTGTTCCGGACCTTCAGTCAGAGCCAGAGTTGTATAGTGCTCTGGATGAGCTAGGTGTAGATATCCGCAGAATTTATAATTGATTGCACTCTGCAGTTATTCTGTTTGTTTTGAAAAAAAAAAATCATTTGCAGTATTTCTACCACATGTGTCTTATTATTACCATTATATATAATGTATAGTTTTTCTCAACTTTATTTTGTTATAAATTAGATGCCATTGTTAAGTCTACTACCATTTGTATTTTTACAGTGCTTGTCATAAGAGTTATTATTGTTCTAGCAACCACATTGTGGCCAGTGAATCCTGACTGCTATCACGCAGATGTTAGTCTTCTTGATCCAGGTCTTGTATATGCTTGTAAATATATTGCACATTATATATATTGTACATTGGTCTTGTAAATATATTGTATATTTCGAAAAAAAAAAAAAAAGAGAAAAAAAAAAAAAAATTATCTATCTTGAAATTCAATTGTGGTTGTTAGGTCAGAACTTTATTCCATTAATGTAATAATTGTTTAATTTTGTATGGTTTTCAAGCACATGCCATTGACACATGTTAATAATTTTGTTTAGGCAATACCTTGGGTTGTATTGTTCATATCTGATCAGTAGACATACACATGTTCTTAATACTCTGATTTAATCAAAGCATTGTTACCATGATTTTCACCTATTATGATGAATTTTTTTTTTTGGTGCATATATGCCGAGTTGTTTGTATTACGCACACCTGATCTTCTTTCAATGTTTTATTATGAAAATTTCACATGTAAGCCATTATTGAATGCCACCGAGGTCCTTTCAGTATCATTGTAACTATATAGCTAGCCAGAGCTTGTCGACAAGGGACGTCGACTTGGTAGCGTGTCCGAGCGGTGTTATACTCAAATTCTGTCAGTTGAAATGTAACCAATCACAGGCGAGTAGGCCTCTGACGTCATGCCAGACAGAGGAGCATCAGCGATGCTCCCAGCAGCCTCAGTTATCCTCACAGACCCAGAGTAGGTGGACCTCGGCTGGCCAGTTATACACCTGTTTGCCTCACTCAATAAATATATACAGAAGCGACTACTGTGTCTACATTCAACCCGAACAAGGCAAACGAATAACAGTGGTGGTGATGACAATGGTGGTGATGACAATAATGGTAATGACAGTGGTGGTTATGACAGTGGTGGTGATGACAGTGGTGGTGATGACAATAATGGTAATGACAGTGGTGGTGATGACAGTGGTGGTGATGACAATAATGGTAATGACAGTGGAGGTGATGACAGTGGTGGTGATGACAGTGGTGGTGATGACAGTGGTGGTGATGACAGTGGTGGTGATGACAATAATGGTGATGACAATAATGGTGATGACAGTGGTGGTGATGACAATGGTGGTGATGACAGTGGTGGTGATGACAATAATGGTGATGACAGTGGTGGTGATGACAGTGGTGGTGATGACAATGGTGGTGATGACAATAATGGTGATGACAGTGAGGGTGATGATAAGTCTGATAACAATAACTTTGGCGAGGCAAAAATAGTATAATGTGCTCTTTAATATGACAATTTATTGTTTATTTTTTTGTTTTTTTTTTGCTTTCTTGAAGATTCGGTGAGATGTGGGCCTTGTAGCGCTGTCGGGTCGCAGGCGAAAGGGTCTGGGTTCCGTTCTTACGCCAGAACGGAAGTCTTTGGGCACCGTTTCATTTCGCCTCATATCTCTGTTCACCTAGCAGTAAACAGCAACCCGGGAGTCAGAACACTATTGTGGCTAGCATCCTGGGAGAGTCAGTGATTGGTCTAGGGGTAACGTATGTTAGTGTGATATACGCTTATTGTCCCCCTTAGCCAAGGGAACTTTGCAAAGTTTAGGGGGAAATGGAACTTGACTAAATTGGCATAGGAAAGGAGGTTGGCTAAGTTAGCGTGGGAAAGGGCTTGGCTAAATGGCGGAGGAAAAGAGTTTGGCTAAGTTAGCGGGGATAATCAATGAGGACGCCGGGTGGGGGGGGGGGGAAGTAGCCAAGTTGGCGGAAATGTAAATGATTACAATGATTTGGGTGAGAGTAACCCAATCGGAGGGAGTTGAACATTACGAGGGCATTAGTTGGGCGATGTTGTAAATCAATCCCGAGACGCGCGGCTGTAAATGAATTTAACAAATAGGTAAATCGTCGGGAAATGTAAATCACTGGACGGGAGGCGAGGAAGCAGCTGACGTGTATTGTAAATGACACTGGGGAACGGAGCTAACTAAACTCGGGGCTGTAAATGACAGGTGAATTCGAAAGGAGAATTGTTAGTTACCGAGAGCGTAAATAGACGAGGTGGTTGTAAATAAGTTTGTGGTGGGGAGTCGGGCAGTAAACAAGACCAGAGATTCTCTGTGTGAGGCAAGTGAGGGGACAAGTGAGAGTAGAAGGCTGATAAATCTTAAAATTACAGACCATATGTACTGGTTTAATATTATTTGTCAGACTGTAATTCATATAAAGTAATTGATGAATAAGGAAGTGAAAACCGCGACCCACATACCGCGAAGTCTCAGTGTACACGCCCCGCGGGGTCCCAGTGTACACGCCCCGCGAGGTCCCAGTGTATACGCCCCGCGGGGTCCCAGTGTACACGCCCCGCGAGGTCCCAGTGTACACGCCCCGCGAGGTCCCAGTGTACACGCCCCGCGAGGTCCCAGTGTACACGCCCCGCGAGGTCCCAGTGTACACGCCCCGCGGGGTCCCAGTGTACACGCCCCGCGGGGTCCCAGTGTACACGCCCCGCGAGGTCCCAGTGTACACGCCCCGCGAGGTCCCAGTGTACACGCCCCGCGGGGTCCCAGTGTACACGCCCCGCGGGGTCCCAGTGTACACGCCCCGCGGGGTCCCAGTGTACACGCCCCGCGGGGTCCCAGTGTACACGCCCCGCGAGGTCCCAGTGTACACGCCCCGCGAGGTCCCAGTGTACACGCCCCCGCGAGGTCCCAGTGTACACGCCCCGCGAGGTCCCAGTGTACACGCCCCGCGAGGTCCCAGTGTACACGCCCCCGCGAGGTCCCAGTGTACACGCCCCGCGGGGTCCCAGTGTACACGTCCCGCTAAGTCCCAGTGTACACGCCCCGCGAGGTCCCAGTGTACACGCCCCCGCGGGGTCCCAGTGTACACGTCCCGCGAGGTCCCAGTGTACACGCCCCCGCGGGGTCCCAGTGTACACGCCCCGCGAGGTCCCAGTGTACACGCCCCGCGAGGTCCCAGTGTACACGCCCCGCGAGGTCCCAGTGTACACGCCCCGCGAGGTCCCAGTGTACACGCCCCGCGGGGTCCCAGTGTACACCCTCTCCCCACCCACGCCAGCGACTAACCCCCCCCCCTCCCCAACTAACCCCCACATGAACTTCTCCCACCTTCCCCTCTCGCCAATAACAACTTGAACACGTACCCTCGCTCCCCGAGTAATGAATTTGCGTCCTTGTTTCTCCAGCCTGGGCTACGCGATGCTGGTGGGCGTGGCCCTCTCGCGGGCGGGACGGCTGAGGGCGCCCTGCCTCCTGCTGCTCCTCGTCGCCGCCTCCTGCAGGACGCTACAGAGGAACCGGGACTGGGAATCCAGGGAGACGCTCTTCTTGTAAGTCTTGCTAGTGATTGGGAAGGATTTAGGATTATTCCTGAAGGGATTGTGGCAGGGTTAGGTGGGAAGCCCAAGCATCCCATCTAATCTATCGAGGCCCATGCATCGAAAACGTTTATATCACGATGGTTTTATTGTTACTAACACGTCACATTTTCCACGGAGTGGTGGATGCCGTACAAAAATCGACTCATTGGGAAGACAAGATGTGTAATAAGGATGTGTAATAGCAAGTTTTAATAGCAGTAATATCACTAGTTATTACCAATTAACGCTAGTTACGCAGTATTCAGGATCATCCCTCACACCAACTCACCTAGTTGTGCTTGAGGGGGTTGAGCTCTGGCTCTTTGGTCCCGCCTCTCAACTGTCAATCAATTGATGTACAGATTCTTGAGCCTACTGGGCTCTTTCATATCTACATCTCAAAATGTGTATGGAGTCTGCCTCCAACATTTATTAACTATTCTGACGCTAAAAAAAGTTCTTTCTAATGTCTCTATGGAATATTTGGGTACTGTAAGCATATACGTCCATTTTGAAATATATACGTCCGCATATATCCTTGATCGTCGGCCGTCTTAAACGGGTGAATATATCATAGAGGTATGAATGAATATATGGTATATGGTATGGTATTTATGAATATATCATAGACTGGACAGAGCTATCTGTGGCAAGACATGTTCTTGAATACACTCTTGAGAGACGGCAAGAGCGGTGACAGACAAGCTAACTATTGTGGGATGCATGTGGTTTGTAATGATGACACTAACGACCTGCTTGGCTACAACTCTGACTGTGAATGGTTGACTTGTTAACGACTGACTGTAGTTAACTACTATTGTTTTGTTAGTAGTGACTGTCTATGGTGTGGATACCTGATAATAAGAGAAGCTCCTGGTTAACTATACAATCAGAACTGACCTTCTGAGCTCACCATCAGAGCTCAACAATCACTGCACAGAGCCTATAGTCTCTTGAATTTAAGTTGGAGACTTAGAAATGGATTCCAAAGTCATGATTTCACTGATCACACATTTACTATAACCTTTCTATACACAATCATATATTTTTATATCAATTTTATATAATTAGATTTCGATATTATTTGTTATTTAAATAATTACTGTAATGTATAATAATATGTATTTTCATATAGCTGGCTTGCCTCTCCCTCTCTCTAACTTCTCTTCCCCTATAGCCTCCCTGTTCTGTTCTGTTCTTTTCTCCCGCTTCCCTCCCTCTCTCTCTCTCTCTCTCTCTCTCTCTCTCTCTCTCTCTCTCTCGTGTCTGTACAGTACTTGATTCTCACCTCATAATCACAGTGTTCTCACCTGGTCCTCGTCTTCCCATATGGTTGTAATGCGTGTCTCACTCTCTGACGGGTCAGGGCGGGCCTGAGGACGCTGCCCCACAACGCCAAGATGCACTACAACTTCGCCAACCTGCAGAAGGACCTGGGTAATGCCGACCTCGCCAAGCTCCACTACATATACGCCATCAGGTGTGTCTTCGCCTCGACTGGCTACATATATACCTTGACAAATGCGCTAACATATTCAAAGATATCTTAATGCTGCGGATACTGTGTGTCACACCCAAGACTGGATGCAGTCTTAGCACATTGATTGAGATAAAGGTTCTTCAAGTGGCCCCTCACCACTCATCATGTCTACCACACAAATCAATATAACGAGAGGACACTGCAACGTCTGAGGTGAATCACCAATCACATCAACAGTTTAGCAACGTCGTGCAACAGGCGGCCACATACGATATGCACCCACAATTTGCGTTTGTGTGTGTGTGTGTTTAGTTCACTTATTATGCACCCCATACGCATCCTGTGAGCAATAGTGGAAAAGGTTATAGAGACATAATGGGCTCAGGAACTGAGCCCCCAAATTCATGTAAATATTTACATATTTAAAGTACAAATCAACCGTCTCTTATAACACAACCAGGCGGCCACAACGGCCTATTTCAGAACTAATAAAAACAATGTTTCATAAATATAAGTTATATATTATATACACGTTTTGTGTATAGTTAACCCTGGGGTTCATTAAGGGAGGTGTTTGCCTGCTGAACGTGGTCGGATATATATGACATTTAAACCAACTGGAACGAGATGTACAAGAAATAATACGAAGGAAAGTGACTATGATGTGGTGGGAGTCCCATCTCCCTAGTGTCTACCCCCATCCTTGTACTCGTCTCCCAGATACACCTGTCCCACACCACACCTGCCCCACACCACACCTGCCTCACACCAGCTACACCTGCCCCACACCAGGTACACCTTCCCCACACCAGCTACACCTGCCTCACACCTGCTACACCTGCCCCACACCAGCTACACCTGCTCCAAACCAGCTACACCTGCCCCACACCAGCTACACCTGCCCCACACCAGATACACCTGCTCCACACCAGGTACACCTGCCCCACACCAGCTACACCTGCCCCACACCAACTACACCTGCCCCACACCAGCTACACCTGCCCCACACCAGCTACACCTACTCCAAACCAGGTACACCTGCCCCGCATCAGCTACACCTGCCCCACACCAGGTACACCTGCCCCAAACCAGGTACACCTGCCCCACATCAGCTACACCTGCCCCACACCAGCTACACCTGCCCCACACCAACTACACCTGCCCCACACCAGCTACACCTGCCCCACATCAGCTACACCTGCTCCAAACCAGGTACACCTGCCCCACATCAGCTACACCTGCCCCACACCAGGTACACCTGCCTCACACCAGGTACACCTGCCCCACACCAGGTACACTTGCCCCACACCAGCTACACCAGCCCCACACCAGCTACACCTGCCCCACACCAGCTACACCTGCCTCACACCAGCTACACCTGCCCCACACCAGCTACACCTGCCCCACACCAGCTACACCTGCCTCACACCAGCTACACCTGCCCCACACCAGCTACACCTGCCCTACACCTGCCTCACACCAGCTACACCTGCCCCACACCAGCTACACCTGCCTCACACCAGGTACACCTGCCCCACACCAGGTACACCTGCCTCACACCAGGTACACCTGCCCCACACCAGGTACACTTGCCCCACACCAGCTACACCAGCCCCACCTGCCCCACACCAGCTACACCTGCCCCACACCAGCTACACCTGCCCCACACCAGCTACACCAGCCCCACACCAGCTACACCTGCCTCACACCAGCTACACCTGCCCCACACCAGCTACACCTGCCCCACACCAGCTACACCTGCCCCACATCAGCTACACCTGCTCCAAACCAGGTACACCTGCCCCACACCAGCTACACCAGCCCCACACCAGCTACACCAGCCCCACACCAGCTACACCTGCCCCACACCAGCTACACCTGCCTCACACCAGCTACACCTGCCCCACACCAGCTACACCAGCCCCACACCAGCTACACCTGCCCCACACCAGCTACACCTGCCTCACACCAGCTACACCTGCCCCACACCAGCTACACCTGCCTCACACCACACGCAGTCCCGCTCCTGTGCCAGGTGCGTCCACCAATGGCTCACCATAGCCCGTGCTACTTGGAACGTGTTGTTCCGAGTAGCTGAATCTAAAAACAACAGCAGCAACATACACCTGCCTCAGGCAACAACACGTGTACACTGAGCCCAGAACCTGGTTGCCCAAACACCACCACTGACAACACCACTCATGCTCTCCTCATGTGAAAACGAGGTAAAACTCTCTACACTGGCAATGATGATGCTAGTAGATCCCTGATACTATCCCAGCACTGATTCCTAGTAGACAGATCCTTCATACCGCCCGGCCTCAATAGCCATCACAGGATCTCATTCACATGGCCCACAGACTCATAACTACTCATTCTGCTAGTAACGTAATCCCCCCCTCCCCCGAGGCCAATGTTATTCCCTTAACATAACTGATCGGCCCCGCTACACTGCGGATCCCTTCTCCAATCTGCTTGGTGTTCGGCTTGTGGTATGTCAGCCTCTGGAGGGTTACTGAGGTCACCACACTGACTTACTCACCAACCAACAAGTACACTTTACTCCAGGATTATGTTCACGGGTAAACTAAACTCAGTCTATATACACCAAGTAATAGGGTACACCTCTCAGTGTTATAACATCCTGATCTAATCTGTGGCTTAATAGACCAGGACAAAAATACATTCACTTGAACAGCAGACCCCAGGATAGCGGTCTCCAAGATCTGGACATATCCCCCCTCTATCTACTTCTATAGGACTCTGTAGACCTTCCTATCTATCCAGTAAGTTTCCCTCCCCCCCCCCTATCCACCTACCCCTAACCCCCCCCCCCCCCCCCCCTGTGAGCCCATGGAGCTAACCAGCCCTCTGGACCTCCCACTTTGCTGCTGTGATTCTCTTCAGTGATGGTTCCCACTTCCCTCCAATGGAGCAGTTTGCCCTCTTCGTCTCCTCTGGCCGGACCCTCGCTCCCCAACACACTTAAGTGAACATTTACACCGGGATGCACACTCCCCTCCCCCCCCCCCTCTCCACACCCCACTATATTATATGTCGCTGGTGCATTCTAATATAACTTATATCATGTGGAATACGAAAGTCTTCTGTACCTCATAGGAACCCTTTACATGTTATTTTTTCCTACCACAGACGTGGCCACACAGTTACAATGCTAACTAGCATACACAACGTTTAACGGGAGTCCCTCACACTCTCTCCTGTAACAGAACACACTTGATTGACAGTTGAGAGGCGGGACCAAAGAGCCAGAGCTCAACCCCCGCAAGCACAAATAGGTGAGTACACTTCTCCCTTCTACACCCACAGCCTGGGTCAGGGAGAGCGTTTGTGTGTTAGTTCAGTGGCGGCCTTATTACCCCTAAACTATCCTACGTTTTTCATACTAATGTTCACAAATACAATACTAATACAACCGGCGCTGTCCGGGATAGTCCGTCTCTCCCCCCCTTCCAATCCCCCTTATCCCCCGTTCCATCCCCAATCTTTATTCTGAACCCTTCCAAAGGATCTATAGCCGTAATGACTTGGCGCTTTCTCTTGATAGTTTCCTTACCTTCTTCCCCCACACCTCCATTCCACTCCTCTCCCCACATCACCCCTCTTCCCTTCCCCTCTTCCCTTCCCCCTCTTCCCTTCCCCTCTTCCCTTCCCCTCTTCCATCACCTCTTCCCTTCCCCTCCTCCCTTTCCCTCTTCCCTTCCCCTCTTCCCTTCCCCCTCTTCCCTTCCCCTCCTCCCTTCCCCTCTTCCCTTCCCCTCTTCCCTTCCACTCTTCCCTTCCCCTCTTCCCTTCCCCTTCTCCCTTCCCCCTCTTCCCTTCCGTTCCGCCGCAATTGTGATTTACCAAATACTCCTGAGTGTAAACAGAGTGGACAAGGCTACCAGAGTGTGTGTACTGGGAGGCCCCAGAGTGTGTGTACTGGGAGGCCCCAGAGTGTGTGTACTGGGAAGACCCAGAGTGTGTGTGTACTGGGAGGCCCCAGAGTGTGTGTACCGGGAGGCCCCTGAGTGTGTGTATTGGGAAGCCCCAGAGTGTGTGTACTGGGAGGCCCCAGAGTGTGTGTACTGGGAAGACCCAGAGTGTGTGTACTGGGAGGCCCCAGAGTGTGTGTACTGGGAGGACCCAGAGTGTGTGTACTGCGAGGACCCCAGAGTGTGTGTACTGGGAGGCCTCAGAGTGTGTGTACTGGGAGGGCCCAGCGTTGTGTGTACTGGCAGGACCCAGAGTGTGTGTACCGGGAGGCCCCTGAGTGTGTGTATTGGGAAGCCCCAGAGTGTGTGTACTGGGAGGCCCCAGAGTGTGTGTACTGGGAGGCCCCAGAGTGTGTGTACTGGGAGACCCCAGAGTGTGTGTACTGGGAGGCCCTAGAGTGTGTGTACGGGGAGGCCCAAGAGTGTGTGTACTGGGAGGCCTCAGAGTGTGTGTACTGGGAGGCCACAGAGTGTGTGTACTGGGAGGACCCCAGAGTGTGTGTGTACTGGGAGGCCCCAGAGTGTGTGTACTGGGAGGCCCCAGAGTGTGTTTACTGGGAGGACACAGAGTGTGTGTACTGGGAGGCCCCAGAGTGTGTGTACTGGGAGGACCCCAGAGTGTGTGTGTACTGGGAAGCCCCAGAGTGTGTGTACTGGGAGGCCCCAGAGTGTGTGTACTGGGAAGCCCAAGAGTGTGAGTACTGGGAGGGCCCCAGAGTATGCGTACTGGGAGGACCCCAGAACGTGTGTACTGGGAGGCTCCAGAGTGTGTGTACTGGGAGGCCCCAGAGTGTGTGTACTGGGAGGACCCCAGGGTGTGTATACTGGGAGGCCCCAGAGTGTATGTACTGGGAGGGCCCCAGAGAGTGTGTACTGGGAGGACCCCAGAGTATGTGTACTGAGAGGCCCAAGAGTGTGTGTACTGGGAGGCCCCAGAGTGTGTGTACTGGGAGGACCCAGAGTGTGTGTACTGGGAGGACCCCAGAGTGTGTGTACTGGGAGGACCCCAGAGTGTATGTACTGGGAGGCCCCAAAGTGTGTCTACTGTGTCAGAAAATCCGACACCATTTAATAATACACTTACAGGCAGATAATATTGCTGTGTTGTATAAACAAGTTAACCCATAGAAAATGTAACTTGTAGTGGAATTTCCGTCTATAGAAAACGGGATATCATTACCACATACTATTTTAAATTCACCACCTATTATGGTGGGAATTATTCTTAAATACATTAGTCTTTGGACTTTACCATCATAAAAACATCACATATAAATTAACTAAATTATCAATATCAAAATAGAGTAAATAAATGTGACCCTTCTATCACTTACTGTCATCTGGACAATGTAGGCCAGTAGCGTCAGTGAGGAGGGAGTGGTCAGCCATTGTTATTGTTTAAGACCACAGAGTCGTGGAGCGAATTACGGCTCCTATAAATTCTCTTAGACGAAGTGTTATGGAAGATCAGAGTAGTGATCTGCCATCATCAACACGCTGTCAACAAATACAAGGGAAGTGTTTTTCCGAAACCCGTTTATCTAATCATTTTTGGCCATTAATGTCAGTAGATAGGGCCTACCGGGTAGAACACGAATGATCGACTCAAACAAGGTAATTAAGCCTAGGTCTTTATGGTTCCTTGTACAGTGTTTTCTCTGATATAGCTGTCATATATTAGGATTCTGGCTTCACAGCTAGCGCCCTTTTGACAGGTCAAGACGAGGAAGCATGCTTTGTGTACCAGTTACTGGGTGATGGAAGCTATCTCAAAGAGGATAATTTGGTGTCTACATCCTGGATATACCTGGTGGACTAAGACCTGCTGTACAATAAGATAAGGAACCTCTTCAATGTATGTAGTCTAATACTGTAGTTTGATTGGCTGCATATATATAAATTCAATATAACCCCCCCCCCCCCCTAATGTGTAGAGGATCGATTTGTGAGATTATTGCAGAAATACAGTCCACTTATCATCATACCAATTGCTATCGAAATATATAAATTAACGTAAATATAAATTCTATATAAATTCATATAAATTAAATAAATATAAATCTCACAGCTCGGTTCCCACATTATTTGGTCATCTTCGAACCGGATGACAGATTAATGGTCCTATGAACCCACATTATTTGGTCATCTTCGAGTCGGATGACAGATTATTTGGTCATCTTAGTACCAGATGAACCAGTTAACCAGTGGATTCATTAAATATACTAGTGCAGTGTGATTTATACAAAGCCAGCAGTCAAAGACGGCGGCGTTGCCTCGTGCGAGCTCAGGAGCCCCCCTCAGTTCATTTCAGCCTCATCAGCGGTTTCATATGGTCACCCACAAATTTGGTGGCGTGTTATTCTGTGAAATGACAGCGCTAATATTGAAGCCAGCCAAATTAGTGGCTGTGTCTTCGTGAGATTGTTTACGGATTTCGTGGTGTTAAATTTCGCAAGAGATTATCTACGAATTTTGTGGAGTTTATTTCGCGAGGTCACTAATAATATTTAATACTTCTTGATAATATTAGAAGTTTCATAGAGGCTATTATCAATAATTGTGTATATTATTTCTCCAAAATAGAGAATTATTTAATATATTGCCTAGTGTTCACAATATAATATTTACTAATTGCCAACCCACAACAGGGTAGGATATTACCATTGACTAGTTGAACTATTTATTGTTCATACTAGTCCCATTATTACCATAGTCTAGTGGTACTATAGTAAACAACCTAGCACCATTAATGAATTGTGCAGACCCTATTTTGGGTGTAATTTTTATCATCTCGAGTTGAGTTGTGTATATATAATAATTTACTTATGATCATTACACCTTTGAGTGATTAATTAGTGTCCATACCATCCTAGGGTGAAATAGAAGAGCTAACCTAAAGGTACTTCCATGACACTGGTTTATCACTCAAATCATTAGTGTGTATGATTGTATATATATATATATAATGTGTATTAATTTTAAGTGCTAACCTCTAGTAGAGGTAGGATTACAGCCTAGTGGAATGCAGAAATTTTATCCTAGGCTACCATTAGTACTTGCTCACAATTTATGAGCCAGTGGTGCCCAATTAACAAGTCACCATGACTAATCCACAGAAAGCAAAGCGTGATTTAGTAGCAAGTAAACGTCAACTGACAAGAGATCTCGACCAATATGAACAGTTTTTATATGAGCCTGTAATTAATTATCGTCGGTTGAAAATACCACTATTACAGATTCAAACCCAATTGCATATATTGAAAGCAAATAGGAAATCTTACCAAAATCAGGTCCACGACGATGACGACATAGTAGTTGAAGATGTGGAACCATTCCTGTCTGACCTAGCACAATATGAAGAAGAAACTCACGCCAGGTTGGAGCACTTACACAGGATAATTGAATCAGAACAATTAGCATGTACATCAAATAAAGTAGATTATGTTATGGATGATCTGGATCTTTTTGAGAATAAATGTCAAGCCAGATTAGATCCTTTAATCAACAAGGATAAAGCTTCACCCAGTAAAGCTTCACCCACTACAGCTTCACCCAATATTATACCACCAGAAATTAAGCAGTTCTCAGACAATTTATCCACAGTCTCTGTGGATTCTGAAAACCCAATACCTGAGGCTACTAAGTTAACATGCCTCCAAGCTAGATTTTTTTTATTGTTGCCGCCGAAGGCGGCTAGTTTATTGTGCACCCCATACTCATCCTGTGAGCGGTAGCGCAAAAGCATTACAGAGGGCACAAAAGGTCTTTATCAGACCTCATCTTAGATTATTACATAAACAATTTCTTCAATCCTTCACACCTTATAGGTACAATGTCAGCTAGTTACAGAGAAAGTGCTATTACAAGAGCTACATATTTACAGTAAGTCATCATACATTAATGGTAGGTTTTATCGTTAATACATAATAGTTTGGCCACTGGGGATATTACAGAGTCATAGGGGAGCTTCTGTTTATTATTAGTCCTCACAATACACTACTTGTTTCTGAATCTCATATGTCGTTCATCTACTGGAAGCAAAATGTGGGTACAGTGCAAGGATTTCAGGTAATTTATCCATGGTAATAAGATAGTTTGCCATATCATACAGAGTGAGCTTAGACTTATCTCTAAAAGGCTCAATTTTACAACAATCCAAGATATAGTGTTCGAGTGTGTGTCCCTGCCTATGTCCACACACTTTACACTTTACTTCATCTAGATCCCTATACAAGCCGAACTGCCAGAGATACTTGTAGCCAAGTCTTATACGAGCTGTGACAACATCTGTTAGTCTACTGACTTTGTTACTTGCCCCATACACATGTTTTACTTCACACATTTCATTGTGATGAACAATGGACCTACTAGTTCCAGTTTGCACTGTTCTACTTTCTTCAAATCCATCTAGGAGTTCTCGTCTAATGACACTTTTAAGGGACCTATTTGATAACTCAAGATTCCATTCAATACTGTCTTTATTTATTGCAGCCTTAGCAAGGGCGTCAACTTTGTCATGTTCCTGCATGCCAATGTGAGAAGGAATCCACAACATTTTTATATTTACCCTCTTGCTAAGTATTCTTACATATCTACGTCTAGCTTCCAAGACAAGCACGTTATTACTTGATTGCAAACTGTTTATTGCTCGTAGTGAGGATAGGGAGTCAGAAATAATTAAGCTGTCTACTTCAGTGTTGTCAATAATTTCGAGTGGTACCAGTATCGCTACCAACTCGGCCTGCATTGTGGACGCCCAGTTACTAATTCGGATATTTCTTTGAATTGTGCTGCCATCAGGCTGATGAGCAATAACAGCACTTCCTGCCCTCCCTGTAGCTGTATTGAGTGATCCGTCAGTGTATACGGTCTGTGCAATGTTGTTTTCAGCTTGTATATTGTGAATGTGCTCTATGGTGCTTAATTTAGCAGCAAGCTGAGCATGAGGGTTGCTTGTGATTAGTTTCTTGGTGGGGTATGCAGGGGTCAGGATGTCAAAAGGTACTATCTGCCAGGGTGGCAGGAAGTGCTGTACTCTTTCATCTGTATATACATCGTGCAGTCCCATCATTTTAATATGAGTGGCAGTTCTTTGAATCCATTTAGACTCGCTAGTTCCATTTCGTATGTGTTCTAACAGTGCAACTGACACAATGTTGTTTTTGTTATCACGCAGCAGCTTTAGTCCCATCATAAGATTAATTTCAAATATTCTATCTCGAATGCTAAGTATATTTAATTCTTTCCGCATGTTGAGAACTTTGGTAGTTATAGGACAGCCAAGTATAATTCTGAGTGCTTCATTTTGCATTTTTTCCAGTCTATCAATACTTTTGCCATTCTGCAGGACCAAAGCTGGTGCATGATAGTCTATCAGAGACCTTATATACGCTAAATACATCATTCTTGCTATTCTAATATTAACACCATATTTCGGGCTGTACCCCACTACAGTTCTGAGAGCCTTGAGTCTGTCTCTACATTGTTGATGTAACTTATTGACTGCAGTTGAGGTACAAGGGACAGAGACTCCAAGGTATTTGAAAGAAGAGACATAGTCTATTGGTATATTGTCTATCTTAAGTTTTCGTGGTCCACTTTTGCGGTTGCCAATTTGTCTGTTAAATACCTTAGTTTTAGCAGCGTTGATTACAAGACCAAGGCTCTCACAGGCTGTATGTATACAATTTAAGACTTTGCATTTCGCGGTGGGTTTTAGTATGCACAAGGATGTCATCTGCATAGCTGATAGTGATGTTTGCCGGATTAGTTGGGATTGATTTTAGTAAAGCATTAATTAGAACATTAAACAAGGTAGGACTAAGTACTCCTCCTTGTGGGGTGCCTAGTTGCATTACTTTAGTTTCACTCTTGTAGCCTTGGAAAAGTGCAGAGGACTTCCGGTTGGTAAGATAGCCTCGTATCCATTGTAATAAATGTCCCCCTATATCCATTCTCGCTAATTCATACATAATCACTTCCCTATTAGCAATATCAAAGGCATTTTTTAAATCAAGAAATGTTGTGTACTTGTGCCTTTTATCTCCATGAACAGTAAGAAAGGTTGTGATACAGTTGTGTACACTTTTACCATGTGTGAAACCATTGATATCAGGTGACATGTGCTCTTTAACTCTATACAATAATCTATTAAGCACCATTCTCTCAAAGGTTTTGCACATGCAACTGGTCAGTGAGATGGGACGGAAAGCATCAGGTTGTCCAGGCTTTGGTACAGGTACCGTAAGACTGGTGGTCCATGATACAGGCAACTGCCCAGTGACATAGCTGGCATTAAACAATTCTAATAATGGGTTAACGGGTACACGATGTAGGATTCTTAGAATATCATAGGTGATACCGTCCTCACCAGGAGCAGTGCTCCTACCCCTGGAGAGGGCTGCATCCAATTCATAATCTGTATATGGAACATCACATTCATCATGTTGCTTGCTCAACATGAAATTTATGAGAGCATTTCTGTCTGTGGACCTCTCCCGCAATTTCTCCCTAGTGCTAGCTGGTAACATTCCAAGGCTGGAAACCTGAGCCCATTTTGCAATTAACTGATTGGCTTTCTGTAGCGGGTTTGGGTGTGAAACTTGTCTACTATTTTTACCAATAATTTTGTTTATGCCTTTCCAGGCTTTGCCCAGGGGAGTATGCAGGTTAAGTCCACTAACAAAACACTCCCATTTATTTTGTCTCAGTTCAGTCATTCTCTCCCTTGCCGCTGCAACCGCGGCCTGAAACAGTTTTAACATTTGAGGAGTTCTAAGGTTCTTATATGCTTTACCTGTCTGTCTAGCAATTGATTTAAGCTCTTTCAGTTTAGCATCATCATAGTACTGGTTGTGTCTGACCTGTTTACCAGTACTTCTTTTTGTTTGGCGTAACTCACTATTTTTGATGGCCTCATAGGTATTATTTATGAGGTCATCATAAAACTGTTGTACATTCTCAGGCTCATAATTGTTATACCAATGTTCTATGCTGTCTATAAAGAATTTTTCTTGCTCTTTCCTTACTGTTAGCCTGCGTCTACTCAGCTTAGTGCCAGGTAGGTCAACATTAGCCACGTGTATGTTAGCTGTTATGGCTAAATGGTCAGACATTAAGTCATCCATAATATCAGTCTCATGAGTTGTGTATGACAGGTTAAAGCCAATGCACCTATCTAGGACTCCTCCATATATTTGCGTTGGTTGATTCTTACTGATAATTTGAACATCATCATATGCATCGAGAAGTGCCAACAATCTTCTCCCGTTGGTGTTTGTAAGTTGATCCCCTAATTGTTTGTGTTTAGCATTTAAATCCCCAATTAATATTGTAGAATCAGTATGTGCAAAACTAAGTAGGTCAGTATACTGGAGGAGGCCAGTAGGTGCAAAGGCATTCAAAACATTAAGTGTAGAGTTACCAACGTATACCCGGATACCATGATATTGAAACCCCTCTCGTTGTTGGGCGGGGAGTGGCTCATGCGGCAGGGATTTTTTAACATACATAAGACACGTATTTTTTGATCTGGGATTATAACACTGATAACTAGGCAAATTCTGCGGGGTTTTACCTGCGGGAGTTAGGGTTTCTTGGAGGCAGACAATATCTATGTCTTCAGTCATAACCTTATGATGGAGGTCTGAATACCGTTTTCTAAGAGAAGCAATATTCCAACTGAGTGTCTTGATGACACTGTACTTGTTCTTATGAGATTCAGAGGCCGCCATTGTTCTTTTGTACTTTATCAGTCTGCAGTTTCACAAAAGCAAGTATGTCTACATACCGGTTGTAGTTCTTTATTACAGCTTCTTTTTCCTCTTCAGTCAGCACATCACCTGTCACCATTTCTTTAAATGTGTCACGGCGGAACCATCTGGGATGTGGCGTGCGCGGCCCGAGGCGGACATCCACGTCCAGTTGAACTTCGTCACTATCACTACAATCGTCACTGGTTTCACTTTCTTCTTTACCACAATCACTTTCAACATTTCCACTACTATTTTCCTTCAAACAGAGTTTATTAGACCCGGTATCAACATCTTGATCGTCATCACCATTAAAGTTCTTACCCTCAGTGTCACTACGTTCATCATCAGGATCAGTTGACCCATAATACACATCGACAGCACTATGCGTTTCTACGTGGAATAGTTTACCTCTGTTCATAGCGCACTGTGTTGATGAGGCTGGGGTGTGGGGAGCCGTGGTGGGAGAGCCCAGCTGGTGTGAGGGCTGGGACACCCCCTGCTGGGGTCTCCCCTGGGGTACTGGCCGCATGGGAGCACATGGTGGTACCCCAGGTTGGTGTGGCCTGCACTCAGTTATTAATACTCTCACAGTTTCCTGAAGAGTGGTTATCATCGTCTTTTGGTGCATGAATTCCTTATTTTGTTCGGTTATCTGCTTGGTCAGGTTTTCCACAATTTTCTTTTGTTTTTCTACTGTATTCATAATCTCACTAATTTTCTGTGCCTGATCCAGGCCCCCAACCAACATGAATTGGTAGGGCCTACAACTGTGTCACTCGAGCTACTAGCCGTGGCGTTGGAGTGGTTGGGTAAGGGAGGGAAGTGTGACGGAGTGACCGGTTGGGGCACAGCAGATGAGCCAGGGTGGTTACTGGCGCCCCCAGCTGTTGTACCCCTGGCAGCCCGTCTCGGCGGGAGTGAGGTACAGTCCCCATGCCAGGCGGGAACTCCCTCCATGTGACAGTTTGCACACCTCAGTTTTAGTGCACCACCCTTTTTAGCATCACACACAGACGTTGCATGCTTTCCGGCACAGTGGCCACACCGCTCATCATTCCAACAGTTCCTTGCAACATGATTCCACCGTTGGCACTTGTAACACCTGCGCCTGGGAGGGGTGTAAATCTTCATTGTTAGTTGCCGATAAGCACTTGGAACAGTAAATCTTTCCGGCGGAGTCTCTTCGCTGGTCCAGTTGGCGAGAATAGTCTCTCTGCCCTTAGTTCTTTTCTCATTGAAAATATATTCATGCTGCTCTACCAGTGTGTGATCCTGGTAGAGGTCCAGACCAAAAATGATGACAGGTGTCCTGTGGGTATGAGCAGGCGGTGGTGGTTTCCTCATTATTATACCAGCAAGCTCTTGAGTACAGAAATATTGCACCATCTCATCAGTACTGTTCATACGAACATGGTTTGCATGTCTATTCGCCAACCAATACCCACCACCAGGGTGTTTTTTTGGCTGCCTCAGCCAACCATGCATATTTTGCTGCAGTTCCCGTGCCCGGGGGAAACTGCAGGTTGGTTCTATTCTCCTCATGGTTACGATTTATGATATTTTTGACTCCTTGTGTCTTCCTCCGGGACGATACAGTTGTCCAAGAAGTTTCGTCACTATCAGGCTCCTCCTGTCCAGCATTTGAGTCCACTGTGAAAGATACCATGCGTGTATCTTCCTCGTGTAGACCACTTGATGTACTAGCACTCTGGTGTGAGGCCACTGAGGCAGCACCTGCCTTAGAGGCAGCAGTCGCCATGCCTCAGTGTCGCCTGGGCAGGTTCACAGCTGCACATAGCACGAACCACAGAGTTACACATCAACCACACAGCAAAGGGACTCCAATCATATCGCACGATCAGAAGGAAAGATTCACACACTGTTTATACATGCAGAAGCACTGCTAAGAGGCGGGGCACGAGGAGTTAGGCCTCTCTGCTCCACATAGGCGCGCTTGTTTTCAAGGTCACTCAGTTCGAGCTAAGATTCTTGCCAAATGTATCATTTTGTCACATGTGTAGCTCCTTAATGTGCACAAACACCTTCTGTATACAGTGTAATAAAACTAACCACTGAAAAATTATATATAACACTAACCGTACCATAGTATTAATATCAGGTAGAGAGGTGTGAATAAGCTGCAGATACACTTGGCAACGCTGTGGTGTGTACCTGGCAGCAAGCGTTGTGCTGGCCTCCACCCCTCACACACACACACACAAAATATATGAATCAGCAAAATTATAAATTAAATATGCAATCTGGTATGCACATGACTTGAAACTGGAATTAAGTAAATTAATTGGATCAGGTAAAGCATAGTAAATTTTATCATAAAACTGAGAAATGTCACACACACACAAAATACTCCAGTTTCAAGTCATGTGCATACCAGATTGCATATTTAATTTACAATTCCAAGCTAGAGGTGAAGCTGAACCAGTAGTAGAAAATGTAAATGAAAATAGCGACAGCACTAATTTCCCAGTCCAGCCTCCTAGGGATAATGCTGGCAATGAGAAAACTGTCATACATCTTGTACTACAATTGCTGGATTTACCTCAACCTGATCAGACTGCTGACTCATTACAATCCTTCAGCATGGAGTTTGAGTCACTACTAAGAACATTCAGTCTTAAGGTTGATATAACTACTAGTGAATGGATGACCAAAGTAGTCCTTCAACGAAAATTGTCCAGCGATATACTAGATGAATTATATGCACATCAACATAACACCATCCTGACAGTACAGGACATCATTGATGGTTTGCATTTCATCATAAACAAACGACGTGCAAATGAGGAAGTTAAAGCCTCATGCAAGCCTTCAGAAATAGAAAATAATAGTCAATTAAAGGGTAAAACAACTTCCCCAAATAAACATCAGTCAATTACTCTAACATCAAGTTGCAGAAAATCTGACAATGCAGCAGAATCCTCCAAGCCTACTGTTACTAGTTCACCCAAACCGGTAATTTCCAAACGTGCAGTAGGCTGGGGGACATGTATGTTCTGCAAAAAGAAACATTGAACATACCGTTGTGCTAATTATCCAACCAGAGACACTCGTATTAAGCGACTCCAGGAATTAGGGAGATGTTCGAGGTGTCTCAAGTCACACAACATAGACTATTGTGATACCCAATTCAACACCTGTAACAGGTGTAGAAGAGGTAGGCACCATGCAGCACTGTGCAAATATACGAAATTAACGTATTCAAGACCCAAGGTGGAAGATAGCATTCCCACCACAGTACAGTACTGTAAGGTGCAACAAACAAAGAGTGTCCAATCGGCAAAGTCTAAACGTAATACGACTTTGCCTACTGCCCAAATTACCATCCTGAATAAGAGGGCCAAGGTCCATACCCGTGGGTTGTTTGACCAAGGGTCCCAGAGAACATATGTCACTAAAAAGTTGGCAGATGAACTACAATTAAGGCCTGTAGCCCAGATGTCATTCAATATCTCAGGGTTTGTAACAGATGCAGGACCTCAAGTCAACCAGGTGGTACAACCATCAGTACGTTTAGGCAGATACGTCTGTAGAGTACAAGCCATTGTGGTGGACAAAATACCAGTAGACCTACAAGTTCAAGGTCTAAGAGCAACAGCCAAATTCCTGAGAAATAGAGGAATAAAATTGGCAGATAATATTAAGTCTGATCACCTCACCGACTTCGGTCTCCTTGTAGGGACAGACTATTGCCATCGATTCATTGGTAGCCCTACTAAATATCAGGGCATAACCATGTTAAACTCTGCAGGAGGTAAATTACTCTCAGGCCCAGTATCAAGCCTGAGGAGACCTATGGCTGCAGATAAACAATACTAGTAGAAATCTAAATTTGTCAGCTGATTATATTTCTTCAGTAGCATTATACTAAGGAGATTACAGCTGACTATACCAACAGAGGTTGATGTTAGTATCATCATTTAAAGCCGAAGATGAGTTCATGAGGCCTCAGTGGCAAATCAGTGAACAGTAGCCTAAACAGCTACAAGTCACTGCGACCAATGTCACTGAACCCACTGCAGTCTCAGAACCATACTTTACTTTAATGATGAACTATTCAATCTTCTGAATCAATTAACTAAATTAAACCCCAATAAATCTGATGACTGATTTGATACATTTATTATTTAATCAAGATGTATTCCATGGGCCTCAGTGTTTATATATCAGTGACCAGTTACCTGAACAAACTTCAAGTTATATCGAATGTCACTGATCTCACTGCAGTCCCTGAATCATACTTGACTGTAGTACTTGATCACATTCAGTCTTCTGGGTTAAATCATATGTAATTAGGCTTGAATTTAGCCTTTCAAGAGTTAACAGGGAAATGAAATCGCATTAGACTTCTAACCTCTGCAACTCTAGTACGGGACATCCGTCCTGTACGAACAGACGCACAAATGTGTGATTACTAACTACTAACATCAAATTAATCTAATAATCCGAAGGAGGAGTATCGGTGTTCGTCTGTTCTAAATAGGACTTCGACCCGTGAGCAGCCCCCTGGGGAATTATGTCGGAAAATCCGACACCATTTAATAATATCATACAGGCAGATAATATTGCTGTATTGTATAAACAAGTTAACCCATAGAAAATGTAACTTGTAGTGGAATTTCTGTCTATAGAAAACGGGATATCATTACCACATACTATTATAAATTCACACCCTATTATGGTGGGAATTATTCTTAAATACATTAGTCTTTGGACTTTACCATCATAAAAACATCTCATATAAATTAACTTAATTATCAATATCAAAATAGAGTAAATGTGACCCTTCTATCACTTACTGTCATCTGGACAATGTAGGCCAGTAGCGTCAGTGAGGAGGGAGTGGTCGGTCATTGTTATTGTTTAAGACCACAGAGTCGTGGAGCGAATTACGGCTCCTATAAATTCTCTTGGACGAAGTGTTATGGAAGATCAGAGTAGTGATCTGCCATCATCAACACGCTGTCAACAAATACAAGGGAAGTGTCTTTCCGAAACCCGTTTATCTAATCATTTTTGGCCATTAATGTCAGTAGATAGGGCCTACCGGTTAGAACACGAATGATCGACTCAAACAAGGTAATTAAGCCTAAGTCTTTATGGTTCCTTGTACAGTGTTTTCTCTGATATAGCTGTCATATATTAGGATTCTGGCTTTATAGCTAGCACCCTTTTGACAGGTCAAGACGAGGAAGCATGCTTTGTGTACCAGTTACTGGGTGATGGAAGCTACCTCAAAGAGGATAATTTGGTGTCTACCTCCTGGTTATACCTGGTGGACTAAGGCCGCTGTACAATAAGATAAGGAACCTCTTCAATGTATGTAGTCTAATACTGTAGTTTGATTGGCTGCATATATATAAATTCAATATAAACCCCCCCCCCCCCCTAATGTGTAGAGGATCGATTTGTGAGATTATTGCAGAAATACAGTCCACTTATCATCATACCAATTGCTATCGAAATATATAAATTAACGTAAATATAAATTCTATATAAATTAAATAAATATAAATCTCACAGGTCGGTTCCCACATACTGGGAGGCCCCAGAGTATGTCTACTGGGAGGACCCAGAGTGTGTGTACTGGGAGGACCCAGAGTGTGTGTACTGGGAGGACCCAGAGTGGACAAGCTACCAGAGTGTGTGTGTACTGGGAGGCCCCAGAGTGTGTGTACTGGGAGGCCCCAGAGTGTGTGTACTGGGAGGTCCCAGAGTGTGTGTACTGGGAGGCCCCAGAGAGCGTGTACTGGGAGGCCCCAGAGTGTGTGTACTGGTAGAGCCCAGAGTGTATGTACTGGGAGGCCCCAGAATGTGTGTACTGGGAGGCCCTCGAGTGTGTGTACTGGGAGGTCCCAGAATGTGTGTACTGGAAGTCCCCAGAGTATGTGTACTGGGAGGGCCCAGAGAGTGTGTACTGGGCGGGCCCAGAGTGTGTGTACTGGGAGGGCCCAGAGTGTACTGGGAGGATCCCAGAGTGTACTGGGAGGATCCCAGAGTGTGTGTACTGGGAGGATCCCAGAGTGTGTGCACTGGGAGGACCCCAGAGTGTGTGTACTGGGAGGACCCCAGAGTGTGTGTACTGGGAGGTTCCAGTGTGGACATGCTTCCAGAATGTGTGTACTGGGAGGCCCCAGAGTGGACAAGCTACCAGAGTGTGTGTACTGGACGGCCCCAGAGTGTGTGTACTGGACGGCCCCAGAGTGTGTGTACTGGGAGGTCCAAGAGTGGACACGCTACCAGATTGTGTGTACTGGGAGGACCCAGAGTGGACAAGCTACCAAAGTGTGTGTACTGGGAGGACCCAGAGTGAGTATACTGGGCGGCCCCAGAGTGTGTGTACTGGGAGGCCCCAGAGTGAGTGTACTGGGAGGCCCCAGAGTGTGTGTACTGGGAGGTCCCAGAGTGAGTATACTGGGAGGCCCCAGAGTGAGTATACTGGGACGCCCCAGAGTGAGTATACTAGGAGGGCCCCAGAGTGTGTGTACTGGAAGCCCCCAGAGTGAACAAAGCTACCAGAGTGAGTGTACTGGGAGGCCCCAGAGTGAGCGTACTGGCAGGCCCCAGAGTGTGTGTACCGGGACGCCCCAGAGTGTGTGTACTGGAAGGCCCCAGCGTGAACAAGGCTACCAGAGTGTGTGTACTGGGCGGCCCCAGAGTGGACAAGCTACCAGAGTGTGTGTACTGGGCGGCCCCAGAGTGTGTGTACTGACCAAGAGTGGACAAGCTATCAGAGTGAGTGTGTACTGGGAGGCCCCAGAGTGTGTGTTCTGAGAGGTCCAAGAGTGGACAAGCTACCAGAGTGTGTACTGGGAGGCCCCAGAATGTGTGTACTGAGAGGTCCAAGAGTGGACAAGCTACCAGAGTGAGTGTGTACTGGGAGGTCCCAGAGTGTGTGTACTGAGAGGTCCAAGAGTGGACAAGCTACCAGAGTGTGTACTGGGAGGCCCCAGAATGTGTGTACTGAGAGGTCCAAGAGTGGACAAGCTACCAGATTGTGTGTACTGGGCGGCCCCAGAGTGTGTGTACTGAGAGGTCCAAAAGTGAACAAGGCTACCAGAGTGAGTGTACTGGGAGGCCCGAGAGTGAGTGTACTGGGAGGACCCTCCTCCCGATATAAAAAACTATGTATATTATATTTCAACAATGTAATGTAAGTCAACCAAAGATTAAAGTCGGGGCCCATGAACTGAAGCTTAAACACTGTAAAGTGTAAAGCCAAAGGAGCTAACAAAATATTTATCTTTTTTCTGAATCTAAACTTACCCAATTTGTTTCTATTGTTTCATATTAGCATATTTCACACCCTGATGGTATACCCTTGTTCTATCCATACAATCATTTGTATACTTCACTTACTTCCCCCCTTACTCTTTGCCTGCAAGGAGGGTAAACTAATCTCTCTTCGTAAGGGAGGGTGATAATGCTACTCCTACCATTCTTCTCTACACTCTCTCAAGACCGTTAAAGTCCATTCCATAGCATCTTGTCACTCATTAAACTACATCATATCAATGGGGTTAATTAGGGCCAGGGGCCAGATTCACGAAGCAGTTACGCAAGCACTTACGAACCTGTCCATCTTTTCTCAGTCTTTGACGGCTTTTTTTATAATTGTTAAACAGTTAATGAGCTCCGAAGCACCAGGAAGCTGTTTATAACAATAACAACAGTGATTAGGAAGTTTTCGTGCTTGTAAACTGTTTAATAAATGTAACCAAAGCCGTCAAAGATTGAGGAAACATGAATACGTTCGTAAGTACCTGCGTAACTACTTCGTGAATCTGGCCCCTGATCAGGATGACGGATGACATTGTTGTTCCATGACAAGCTCATCCAGACATCCATCCAGGTGTCACTCGCCTTATTTCAAGCATTAACGAATTTATGTCTTTAGTTAAGATCTGTACTAATGATGACTCGCAAGCATTCGGAGTCGTGAGTGTTTGCGATACATTTATCGCAATCAAATTTAGTCCCTTCAATGTTGCTCAGTTGATATCTTGTATATGTTAGCAATACTTATGCCCAGAACCCCGCAACTGCATTAAACTGCATCTCTGTAAATCATGTAGCCATTGTTACCAGTGTTCTGCATCTCTGCTCCTAGTGGCATCCTCACAGGCTTGGCTAACTCATTCACGACGTTGTGGTTTAAGATTCGATACCTGGAACAAAAAGTTCCAAGTAGCACGGGCTATGGTGAGCCCGTAGTTGTAACTCATTCACGACCTCTACCAGTCAAGCACATCTTGACTAAGTCAACCACACCCTAGACCAGTTAACCTCATCTTGACTAAGTCAACCACACCCTAGTCCAGTTAACCTCATTTTGGCTAAGTCAACCACACCCTAGTCCAGTTAACCTCATCTTGACTAAGTCATCTACACCCTAGACCAGTTAACCTCATCTTGGCGAAGTTAACCACGTCTCATCTTAATCAATCACTGCCATGCTCAAGTCTTTCACTCTGGCCAAATACAGTTACATACACACCCATTATTTGTGATCCTATCAGAGACAGGTGATTACACTCCAATGACCCAATCACCTTCTCTTATTACTCCCCCAACAAACCAATCATATTGTAAATGAGTTTCCGACGACCAATCACGTACGAGGTCAGTCCCCTACCTGATGGGGGTCACAAATAGACAGAGTAGTCAATCCACACCCTCAGTGTCGACCAGTGCCACCAGCACGCCCTCGACCAGTGCCACCAGCACGCCCTAGACCAGTGCCACCAGCACGCCCTTGACCAGTGCCACTGTAACAAACTAGGCTGGTTGTAAGAATTATCCAGAGTGGTTTATCGACAAAAGAGAATGGGAAGCTGGGCCGCGTGGTGACCCGGGACCTGACCCCAGGGGAATTCGCGGTGAAAATAATCGATGCCTTGTTCATAGCTGCATATAATGAATCATCCTAAAGTATTCAGTAAGTTAGAGAAATTAGCCTTTATTCATTTTGTATTAAAATTGTATTGTATAATATTACTGGGTACAATATCAAGAGTATTCTAATTATTGAGTTAAGTCACCATCAGTGACATCACAAATCAGATCTAAGTTGTAAGGCGGAGTGACCTGGCGGTCATAGGTCATCAGAGTTGACGATGTCCACTATTTTCTCAAAGTTCAAATAACCATTTTGGTGATCGGGAACAGCTCTGCCGTTAGATGCTTGTGTAATTTAATTTCAGTAAAATAACTCAACCAGTCTGGATCAATTCAGTACAAACAGAGGTTAATTGTTATAACTTAAACCTTGCTAGTAACTTGGTAAAACTTAGACTATGCGGAAGGATACAATGCTCTAGTCTGGGGTAGACCAGACGAGGAGAGATCAGTGTGAACTCCAGATCAACTGGGGGAGGTCAACCCATCTCACGTCTCCCCCAGGACCAGCCCAACATCTTCAGCTGGTCAAAATAGAGGTATAGTTGCTAATGTTATTTATAGGGATAGTCAACTCATTGCCGTTCAGGTCAAGTAGGGAGTGTTAAAGTGACAGGGAGTGAACATCTTTAGATTTTGTTTTAGTTTTTCTTTTAATAAATTAATTAGTTAATATTTTGCATTTTTATTATTTCCATGTATTTGTTATATGTACAGTATGTGAACTTGTCCTGGTCACGTGGTCCACATGAGGCAGAGTTGGATTGGGCGCCGATTCTAACATCGAGTCGGAATTCATCATTCCCGTGCAATTAATTCCACACTTAAGAACTCTCAAGGTCATCGGTTATAGTGGGGATCAAGCCCCAAGGTTGATTAATTAGCATGATCGATCCAGACCTCGATCATTGCTCTGTGTTACTGGTCTGGTGGTGGCGGCGGAGGCGACTCTAGGGTTTTGCTCAAAGCCTAGGTCACATCATACGGGCTGTAGAATCCTAAGTCGGTCAATCGTCTTAGGACCACGTGGCGTGGAGTTGGCTTTGGTAAAAGTTTTGGAGTCCCTTGTAGAGATTAAAGAGTAAGAATACGGGTAGAGGGGAAGAAGAAGGAAAGATAAGTCGAGACACCCTCCCCGTGTTACAATGGTGGCAGCGGTGGGATTGTGGGACGTCACATACAACCAGGTACCACCCTTCAGGTGGCTGGGAGATGTGACAGCTTATTAATTCCTCATCACTTAATTGTAGTGCTCGATAAAGGGGCACTCATTCCAGTTGTCAATCTTTCACATAAGACTTTTCGCTTCAGGGCAGGTGATAGGGTATCTCAGGGAACCATGGTGGGGGACACAGAAATCTTTCACCATGAGTCAGCTGAGACGCCAGCCGTCACTGCACAATGTAGTGCACTGAACATGTTGAATACTAAAACACCATCCAAAGTACAATACGAGACGAGAAATGTTGCACAGAATGTAGAGGAAGTGGAAAAATTAATTTCAGCACTTGATTTGCAACATGTTGCACAGGCAGATAGGAAGGCACTGAGAGGAGTTTTACGAAAATTCCCGAAATTGTTTGCGACAGAGGATGACCAGATTGGTCTCCTTGATAAGATCGAGCACACCATTCCAACTGCTGATCATTTGCCTGTGTACACGAGACAGTGGAGGTTGCCGGAACAGGCAAAGAATGTTATCAGGGAGGAGTGCCAGAAAATGTTGAGACAGGGCGTGATAGAGCCTAGTACGTCACCGTGGCTCTCTCCTGTTGTGCTAGTTCGGAAACCGGACGGTAGTTATCGTTTCTGTGTTGACTACCGGAAGGTGAACGAACTAACTAAGGGTGATGTGTATCCGTTGCCCCGAATACAGGAGATAATAGATCAATTTGGTGCTGCTAAGTATTTCTCAACTCTTGACGCAAAATCGGCGTATTGGACGATTCCGGTGGCAGAACAAGATAGGGAAAAAACAGCATTCTCGGATGGTAGGCACACTTATCAATTCCGTAGGATGCCGTTTGGTTTGAAGACAGCGCCTTCGTCGTTTCAGAGGGCCATCAACTTTATCCTTAGTCCGGTACTGGGTAGGCATTCTTTAGCGTACCTGGATGATGTTGTGATATATTCCAGGACGTTTGAGGAACACCTACAGGACTTGACTGAGACTTTGAAGTTGTTAGATCAGGCAGGTTTCAGGCTGAATGTTCAGAAGTGCACCTTGGCGGCTCAGAAATTCAAATTTCTGGGGTTCCAGGTGTGCCCAGACGGTATCCGACCTGACCCAGATTCGTGCCGCGCCATTGCTGACATGCCTACTCCAAGGACAGCAAAGGACGTGCGTAGGTTTCTGGGGGCGGCCGGATATTTTCGTCGTCATATTGAAGGTTTCGCTGGCATTTCAGCACCCCTGACTGATCTGACAAAGAAAAATGCGAAGTTTGTGTGGAAATCAGAACATGACGAGGCCTATCGCAAACTGAAAGACCAACTAACCACGACACTGGTATTAGCTATTCCCGATTTTGAGAAAGAGTGGGAAGTGCACACTGACACCAGCGGTATTGCTATTGGCGGGTGCTTAATTCAGGGAGATGCGGATAATTTACCCCATCCAGTAGCCTATTTCAGTAGGAAGGTCAAAGGACCTGAAGTTCGCTATTCAGCTACGGATCGGGAGGCACTGGCAGTAGTAGACTCAGTTAGGTATTTCGAGCCTTACCTATTTCAGCGGCATTTTGTAATCTACACAGACCATCGAGCGTTAACACACATATTTAAGAAGCAAACAAAATGCCCACGAATGTCACGCTGGTCTCACAAACTTTCGGCCCACTCATTCCAGATCTTGTACAAGCCTGGTCCAGCACATGTTGTGCCAGACACACTAAGTAGAAATATAGCGGCAGTTCAGATTAATGAAAATATTGAAACCATTCCATCAGATAAAATGAGAGAATACCAGATGAGCGAGCCTAGATGGAAAGAGATTATTGAGTATTTAGAAGGAGGAAAATACCCGAAGAAGAAAAAGAAGTTACCTATTCATGATTTTGAAATGAAACAGGGCGTCCTGTATTATGTGAATAGCCAGAATGATAGGGCAGTATTTCAACTAGTTATTCCGGACGCATTGTGGTCATCAGCGTTAAAGCTTGCGCATGCTTCAAAAATTGCAGGGCATCCGGGGATCTTTAAAACGCACTTAAAAGCAAAGTCTCTATTTTATTTTCCAGGATTACTTTCTGAGGTAATCAATTTTGTGAAGTCGTGCCCTCGTTGCCAGAGGAGGAAAGGCACCCTTAAGGTACAAGCCCCACTTCAGGAATTCCCTGAAATTCGTGAACCGTTAGATCGTGTGGGGGCCGATTTGATTGATTTACATCACAGTCATTCAGGAAATAGATATGTGTTGGTACTAGTTGACCATTTGTCTAGGTACACTATACTAGTTGCATTACCTCAGAAGGATTCTCGTACGGTTGCAGATGCGTTCTTGCATAGGTTCGTTACTGTATTCGGATCTCCTAAAGTTTTAGTCTCTGACCGGAGTCAAGAATTCAATGGGAATATATTTAGAGAAGTTTGTAAGATTTTAGAGACAACTTCGGCTTTTACAACAGCCTACCACCCACAAGCAAACGGAATGACGGAACGGACTAATCGTTCAGTCAAGGATATGCTTGCAATCCTTGCTGAACATGATGCAAACACCTGGGATGAACACCTACCCTATGTTCAGTTCGCCTTGAATACTGCCATCCACCAATCAATTAACACCCAACCACTTCATTTGTTTGCTGGTAATTCATGCAATTTCCCCTCAGGTCTGCTTAACAGACATAATGTTGCATATGGGGAGGACTATCCTTCAGAGGTCCTTGGAAAAATGAGAAATGCATGGAATATTGCAGCTGAAGCGTCCAAGAAGGCACGGACTCGGTATGCTCATTTTTATGACAAGAAAGTGCGCCCTCTTGAGTTGACGGAAGGAAGCCTCGTATTGAGAGTGAATGAGGCTGCGCCCGCCAATCAGAGCAGGAAACTAGCTCCGAGGTGGCGAGGACCATATAGAGTAATTAAAAGGGCGGGGCCGGTTAATCTTGTTATAAAAGGAGTGTTCGAGGACCAGGTGGAAAGGACAATTCATGTGAATAAATTGAAACATTATCATGCTAGAGAGGAATTAGAACTGCCTTCAGCGGGTCTAGTTCCTGACTCAGCAGTGCTGACTGATGGCTTCACCGACGAGTCAGGGGATGAGGATGACCCTCTGTCATCGCTCATCAGTAGTCAGGTGCAGTCTCGCCACCCTATGGTGACGAGATCTCGCGCTATACAGTAAAGTAACTTCCTTGGTTAGTATAATTTAGTATTCATTAGATTTTCCTGTAAAGGCAATGAGGTGTACTATGTCTATACTTAACTCAGGTAGCAGCTTTTACCGTGCTCTGGGGTTCCACCTCCACCAAACCCAGAGTATATCTATGCTTCCGCTGTGTTGTGTCTGTCTGTTCCCAGGTCTGATTGGTACACCGACCCAGTTGTTCCAGCCACACGTGAACCCTTGTCTGTAAAGACCGAGGGGGGAGGCACGTTACACAAAGCCCTCCCCCCACCAGACCCAGTAACCCATACATCAGTTACTTTGGGGATGAGTGACTGTCCAAGAGTCACCCGGCCGACGCCTCACGTCACTAACGAGGTTGTCAGGGCCAGCGAGCTGTCCACATTATAGCAGTCACCGGAGGTGCCATACAACGCCGGGGTAGCTGTCTCGAGATCACCACTACCCACCTGCTGCGTCATCAAGACTGCAGCCATTCCAGCAGTGTTGGAGGAGAGGTCAAGAAATGGAAAGCACGTAGCAGTACTCAAGAATTTCGCCAGAAGATTAATGATTACGTCATCTGAAGTAACAAGAAAGTAGAACTAAGGCGGTCACAGGTGGAAGGCACGGTTTCCCTACAGAGTACCGGGACTCGCCAATAGAAGGTCGCAAAATTGTCTCCTTTGGCCTAAAGTCGGCGGTACGAGGGTATACACAGTTGGTGTTTACGGCCTAGTAACCTGGTGACATCAAGAAACGCCGGAGATGACGTGAGCAATGATGGAAGACGAAGATTCACCTGTTTTGCAAACAAGCAACCCGCCTCTACGACCCTCTAACATCACTTCTGCTAAGAGACACCGTTGGTACATCCAGTCCTGCTCTGCTGTGGTCATCTGCGACGTCAAGTTTAACATCTAGACTGCCGTGTGAACTGTGATTGATACGAAGGCGTGTGGACTGTCGAGAGCAAGATTAATGGCCGAAGTAACAGTATTCTACAGTTGTCACTTGGCACTCCGCTCTACTACACTCTGTTGTCATTCAGGAGTACCGGATGGGAGTACAAGAGGACCAGGTATTGATGTCTACACATGGGGAGAAGCAAGATCGACATCGTCATCGTCAGCGACTACATTCAGCATCCAGCAGCATCGATTTTTTTTTTCTCGATTACTTGATATGAACAATTGATACAAACAACAAAGTGGCTCTGAACATCTTGTGTAAAGAACATCTGGACACTTTTGTTTAAATGTTGAAAAACAGAGTTAGAATCACAATACTTTTTAAATGTTGAAAAACAGATTTAAAATAATTCTGGTATAATATATGAAAATTTTACTCTATAAATTGGTCAGTAATCAAAATCGAAGCCGCTGTGTAATTGTCTCAGCCCAGAACAAACGGTTATGGAAAATTATGTTGTGTACTATTTTTTTAAGAATGTTTGAACACAGGAGAGGCGGACCAATATAAACATTGACACTCTTACAGTGAGTGAGAACACTTGGCTGTACAGTCAGCTGAAACCTGTGATATAGTATAGGAATTTTTGTTATATTTTTAGATACATGTAATAAACGTTAGGTGTGTTCCTGAGCATGTCAAGGTTGACATTGATGGGGAGTGGTTAGTACACGGATGTGAACTTGATAGTTCCGTAGTACGCTCCCGGATGACTGAAAGTTCAGTCTGAAGATATAACTTTAATGTTTATGTTTGAGCACGGTGTGGCCGGCTCTAGAGGACACATGAACTTGGCTAGTGAAGAGCCAAGAGAGTTTAATAGCTAGTCTTTGATGGTAGAGAAGGGACATGTTATTTAGCTATGTCAGTAAGGATAGGATGTATGTTTCCTGATGTTAGAGGATTGCTGTCAGTTGACAGCTGAGAAATTTATGAAATGTGAACATGTTTATTATGATGTTGGACTATTATTTGTCAAATTTTATTAGTTAGGTTAGCTTTTGTTTGTTGGATACTAAACCTCGTGATTTTTAACAAATTAACAAGGTTTACTAAGTGCTTGTGCGGGGGGGGGGGGGGGTGGTTGTAACAAACTAGGCTGGTTGTAAGAATTATCCAGAGTGGTTTATCGACAAAAGAGAATGGGAAGCTGGGCCGCGTGGTGACCCGGGACCTGACCCCAGGGGAATTCGCGGTGAAAATAATCGACGCCTTGTTCATAGCAGCGTATAATGAATCATCCTATAGTATTCAGTAAGTTAGAGAAATTAGCCTTTATTCATTTTGTATTAAAATTGTATTGTATAATATTACTGGGTACAATATCAAGAGTATTCTAATTATTGAGTTAAGTCACCATCAGTGACATCACAAATCAGATCTAAGTTGTAAGGCGGAGTGACCTGGCGGTCATAGGTCATCAGAGTTGACAATGTCCACTATTTTCTCAAAGTTCAAATAACCATTTTGGTGATCGGGAACAGCTCTGCCGTTAGATGCTTGTGTAATTTAATTTCAGTAAAATAATTCAACCAGTCTGGATCAATTCAGTACAAACAGAGGTTAATTGTTATAACTTAAACCTTGCTAGTAACTTGGTAAAACTTAGACTATGCGGAAGGATACAATGCTCTAGTCTGGGGTAGACCAGACGAGGAGAGATCAGTGTGAACTCCAGATCAACTGGGGGAGGTCAACCCATCTCACCTCTCCCCCAGGACCAGCCCAACATCTTCAGCTGGTCAAAATAGAGGTATAGTTGCTAATGTTATTTATAGGGATAGTCAACTCATTGCTGTTCAGGTCAAGTAGGGAGTGTTAAAGTGACAGGGAGTGAACATCTTTAGATTTTGTTTTAGTTTTTCTTTTAATAAATTAATTAGTTAATATTTTGCATTTTTATTATTTCCATGTATTTGTTATATGTACAGTATGTGAACTTGTCCTGGTCACGTGGTCCACACGAGGCGGAGTTGGATTGGGCGCCGATTCTAACATCGAGTCGGAATTCATCATTCCCGTGTAATTAATTCCACACTTAAGAACTCTCAAGGTCATCGGTTATAGTGGGGATCAAGCCCCAAGGATGATTAATTAGCATGATCGATCCAGACCTCGATCATTGCTCTGTGTTACTGGTCTGGTGGTGGCGGCGGAGGCGACTCTAGGGTTTTGCTCAAAGCCTAGGTCAAATCATACGGGTTGTAGAATCCGAAGTCGGTCAATCGTCTTAGGACCACGTGGCGTGGAGTTGGCTTTGGTAAAAGTTTTGGAGTCCCTTGTAGAGATTAAAGAGTAAGAATACGGGTAGAGGGGAAGAAGAAGGAAAGATAAGTCGAGACACCCTCCCCGTGTTACACCACCAGCACGCTCTCGACCAGTGCCACCAGCACGCCCTAGACCAGTGCCACCAGCACGCCCTAGACCAGTGCCACCAGCACACTCTCGACCAGTGCCACCAGCACGCCCTCGACCAGTGCCACCAGCACGCCCTCGACCAGTGCCACCAGCACGCCCTCGACCAGTGCCACCAGCACGCCCTCGACCAGTGCCACCAGCACGCCCTCGACCAGTGCCACCAGCACGCTCTCGACCAGTGCCAACAGCACGCCCTAGACCAGTGCCACCAGCACGCCCTCGACCAGTGCCACCAGCACGCTCTCGACCAGTGCCACCAGCACGCCCTAGACCAGTGCCACCAGCACGCCCTCGACCAGTGCCACCAGCACGCCCTCGACCAGTGCCACCAGCACGCCCTCGACCAGTGCCACCAGCACGCCCTCGACCAGTGCCACCAGCACGCCCTAGACCAGTGCCACCAGCACGCCCTAGACCAGTGCCACCAGCACGCCCTAGACCTTTGCCACCAGCACGCCCTCGACCAGTGCCACCAGCACGCCCTCGACCAGTGCCACCAGCACGCCCTCGACCAGTGCCACCAGCACGCCCTCGACCAGTGCCACCAGCACGCCCTCGACCAGTGCCACCAGCACGCCCTCGACCAGTGCCACCAGCACGCCCTAGACCAGTGCCACCAGCACGCCCTCGACCAGTGCCACCAGCACGCCCTAGACCAGTGCCACCAGCACGCCCTCGACCAGTGCCACCAGCACGCCCTCGACCAGTGCCACCAGCACGCCCTAGACCAGTGCCACCAGCACGCCCTAGACCAGTGCCACCAGCACGCCCTAGACCAGTGCCACCAGCACGCCCTAGACCAGTGCCAACAGCACGCCCTAGACCAGTGCCAACAGCACGCCCTAGACCAGTGCCACCAGCACGCCCTCGACCAGTGCCACCAGCACGACCTAGACCAGTGCCACCAGCACGCCCTAGACCAGTGCCACCAGCACGCCCTAGACCAGTGCCACCAGCACGCCCTAGACCAGTGCCAACAGCACGCCCTTGACCAGTGCCACCAGCCAGTCGACCTACCCCAGACCAACGAGCTAATGCGAGACACATGTGTCACAAAAGCAAGGAGTCCCACTACATGAGGCACACCTGACACCGACACACACCTGACAATGACACACACCTGACACCTGTTTCTAGTATATGTAAACGACCTTCCAGAGGGTATAGACTCATCCCTCTCAATGTTTGCTAACGATGCAAAAATTATGAGAAGAATCAAAACAAATGAAGATAGAGACTACAGGACGACCTGGACAAGCTGGAGGAATGGTCTAGAAAATGGCTGCTAAAGTTCAACTCAGGAAAGCGTAAAGTAATGAAATTAGGTGAAGGGAGCAGGAGGCTGATCACAAGGTACCATCTGGGAGGTGAAATCCTAAAAGACTCAAATAGAGAGAAAGATCTGGGGGTCGATATCACACCGAACCTGTCCACAGACGTCCACATCAAAAGGATATCATCAGCGGCATATGCTAGACTGGCCAATATAAGAACTGCCTTTAGAAACTTGATGTTTACACCACTGGTGCATCTGAAGGGTGAAGGAGCATACCAGCAAATTTCAAGTCTTAGATAAACCCATCTGGAGGATTTGTTGGTCAAACTCGACCATCATTTTCCGTCTCCCTCTCAGCACAAGTTTTTGATTGGTTGAGGGATCCATACTCTGAAACCTTGTGCTCTTGCTGAGAACTTAAACTTTAAGGAGAAGAGGAAGAACTTTGTGAGCTGTAATCTGATCATGCACTCGAGGTGAGATTCACTGGTCTATCCCTGGATAAGTTCTGGATTTCTGTGAAGGATGATTATCCCGTCATTTATAGGAAAGAAATATATCGCTGATATTTTCAACTTCTTACACACGGATCTCAGTTGAAAATTAAATTCGTATGTGTGTTTATCTAAAGTTCAACACTGAATTAAGTATTTATGTACCGGAAGATAAACACAGGTGTCACATTACACAAGCAATTTTCAACACCCAAATTAAATCTAAATGAAATCAAGACAATGTTAGTAAAAAAGTAACAATGTCTTGACCCACAAATTTGTTCATATTTCCCTGATTTGTCTTCTATGTTTTCATCGTTGTCAATGTTTATTTTTGTCTTTACAGATATAATTTTTTGTGATTAATGAATATTAATTTTTGAGATTAATGAATATATGCATCATATAATATTTTTATTCAAGGGGGGGGGGGGAGGGGTTCCTGGAGATATGACAATTATTTCAAGGGATCCACAAGGGTAAAAAGGTTGAAAAACTCTATAGTTTACACTGTTAGAAGGCGCTCTGCTGAGGGTAGAGTGCACAACTCTGTTTAGAGTCACGGTATAATCGCACTCACATGAGGAACATGCGCACACACGGAATACGCGCACTCACGGAACACGTGGAACATACGCACACGCACATCTAGGAATAATTAAACGGATCTCCGACTTCAAGGAAACAGATGTTACACAGGTGGAGGAGCCTCTGGTGCGCCCAGCATCTGGGCTCCAGCATCCAAGCATGGAGTCCTCACCTTCAAGACCATATATATCTCTGCTCGGGAAAACGTTGGGCGCAGAGGGACATAAATCCTCCCAGAACTAGGTCAGCTCTCATACCAGGAGAGGTCGAGGGTCTATAGGCACTAACAACACTATACAAACCACTCACGACACGATTGATCACATCCAGATCTCTTATATAGTAATTAAAAGAGGAGTATTGATCCAGACTGGTTCTTATAAAACGGTACTTTATAACTCACAAAAAGGAGCAGCTGCTTCAAGCTCAACCAGCCACAGCGCCGGACAGAAAACAGATGTTTTTTTTCTCCACAGGGGAATAAACCCAAGGAATCTCGAAGCCGTCAGATCCATATAAGGCAAGACATTACTTCAGAAGGCAAGCCGCCGGCTTCCTGTCCGCCGTTGAGGCCCCCAGAGAGACAGTAGCCCTCATGTATATTCCGGTAAACACACACACACACACACGGAACTGGTGTCCTAGTAAGTGTCGGACGCTGAACACAGCGAGGACAGGTACACGTCCCGGGCGCCGCCGGGTCCTCGACACAGGACACGGAGCGGTAACTTAACTGCCACAGAATAAAAGCTACACCAACATCTACACGAACCCGGTACACCAGAGGTCAGCTGTGGAGCCCCGCCGTCGCTGTGGAGCCCCACCGACGCTGTGGAGCCCCACCGACGCTGTGGAGCCCACCGTCGCTGTGGAGCCCCACCGACGGTACGGAGCCCCGCCGACGGTGTGGAGCCCCGCCGACGGTGTGGAGCCCCGCTGACGCTGTGGAGCCCCGCTGACGCTGTGGAGCCCCGCCGACGGTGTGGAGACCCACCGACGGTGCGGAGCCCCGCCGACGATGTGGAGCCCCGCCGACGGTGCGGAGCCCCGCCGACGGTGTGGAGCCCCGCCGACGGTGTGGAGCCCCGCCGACGGTGCGGAGCCCCGCCGACGGTGTGGAACCCCGCTGACGGTGCGGAGCCCCGCCGACGGTGTGGAGCCCCTCCGATGGTGTGGGGCCCCACCGACGCTGTGGAGCCCCGCCGACGGTGTGGAGCCCCACCGACGCTGTGGAGCCCCATCGACGCTGTGGAGCCCCACCGACGCTTTGGAGCCCCGCCGACGGTGTGGAGCCCCGCCGACGCTGTGGAGCCCCACCGACGGTGTGGAGCCCCACCGACGGTGTGGAGCCCCGCTGACGGTGCGGAGCCCCGCCGACGGTGTGGAGCCCCGCCGACGGTGTGGAACCCCACCGACGGTGTGGAGACCCACCGACGGTGTGGAGCCCCACCGACGGTGTGGAGCCCCGCCGACGGTGTGGAGCCCCGCCGACGTTGTGGAGCACCGCCGACGGTGTGGAGCCCCGCCGACGGTGTGGAACCCCGCCGACGGTGCGGAGCCCCGCCGACGGTGTGGAGCCCCGCCGACGGTGTGGAACCCCGCCGACGGTGTGGAGACCCACCGACGGTGTGGAGCCCCACCGACGGTGCGGAGCCCCGCCGACGGTGTGGAGTCCCGCCGACGGTGTGGAGCCTCGCCGCCTGTGTGGAGCCCCGCCAACGGTGTGGAGCCCCGCCGACGGTGTGGAGCCCCGCCGACGGTGTGGAACCCCGCCGACGGTGTGGAGACCCACCGACGGTGTGGAGCCCCACCGACGGTGCGGAGCCCCGCCGACGGTGTGGAGTCCCGCCGACGGTGTGGAGCCTCGCCGCCTGTGTGGAGCCCCGCCAACGGTGTGGAGCCCCGCCGACGGTGTGGAGCCCAGCCGACGGTGTGGAGTCCCGCCGACGGTGTGGAGCCCCACCGACGCTGTGGAGCCCCGCCGACGCTGCAGATATCCAGTAGTATTGTTGCAAGACGCAACAAAGCCGCATAAACTAATCGCAAGTCACCAACTAAGCCGCTACGGCGTCACGAGGTCGGCAAAACAGCTGGAAGTTTCCCACACAATTAACGAAAGTGAAATATATGAGATAGACAGCAAGTGTTGAGCTAAGAGGTCCTGTAGAACTTACGGGGTGTACAGGTGCGTGGAGTGTACCAGTGCGTGAAGTGTACAGGTGCCTGGAGTGTACCGGTGCGTGAAGTGTACAGGTGCGTGGAGTGTACAGGTGCGTGAAGTGTACAGGTGCGTGGAGTGTACAGGTGCGTGGAGTGTACAGGTGCGCGGAGTGTACAGGTGCGTGGAGTGTACACGTGCGTGGAGTGTACAGGTGCGTGAAGTGTACAGGTGCGTGAAGTGTACAGGTGCGTGGAGTGTAAAGGTGCGTGAAGTGTACAGGTGCGTGAAGTGTACAGGTGCGTGGAGTGTACAGGTGCGTGAAGTGTACAGGTGCGTGAAGTGTACAGGTGCGTGGAGTGTACAGGTGCGTGGAGTGTACAGGTGCGTGAAGTGTACAGGTGCGTGAAGTGTACAGGTGCGTGGAGTGTAAAGGTGCGTGAAGTGTACAGGTGCGTGAAGTGTACAGGTGCGTGGAGTGTACAGGTGCGTGGAGTGTACAGGTGCGTGGAGTGTACAGGTGCGTGGAGTGTACAGGTGCGTGGAGTGTACAGGTGCGTGGAGTGTACAGGTGCGTGAAGTGTACAGGTGCGTGGAGTGTACAGGTGCGTGGAGTGTACAGGTGCGTGGAGTGTACAGGTGCGTGGAGTGTACACGTGCGTGGAGTGTACAGGTGCGTGAAGTGTACAGGTGCGTGAAGTGTACAGGTGCGTGAAGTGTACAGGTGCGTGAAGTGTACAGGTGCGTGGAGTGTACAGGTGCGTGGAGTGTACAGGTGCGTGAAGTGTACAGGTGCGTGGAGTGTACAGGTGCGTGAAGTGTACAGGTGCGTGGAGTGTACAGGTGCGTGAAGTGTACAGGTGCGTGGAGTGTACAGGTGCGTGGAGTGTACAGGTGCGTGGAGTGTACAGGTGCGTGAAGTGTACAGGTGCGTGGAGTGTACAGGTGCGTGGAGTGTACAGGTGCGTGAAGTGTACAGGTGCGTGGAGTGTACAGGTGCGTGGAGTGTACAGGTGCGTGGAGTGTACCAGTGCGTGAAGTGTACAGGTGCGTGAAGTGTACAGGTGCGTGAAGTGTACAGGTGCGTGGAGTGTACAGGTGCGTGAAGTGTACCAGTGCGTGAAGTGTACAGGTGCGTGAAGTGTACAGGTGCGTGGAGTGTACAGGTGCGTGAAGTGTACAGGTGCGTGGAGTGTACAGGTGCGTGGAGTGTACAGGTGCGTGGAGTGTACCAGTGCGTGAAGTGTACAGGTGCGTGAAGTGTACAGGTGCGTGAAGTGTACAGGTGCGTGGAGTGTACTGGTGCGTGAAGTGTACCAGTGCGTGAAGTGTACAGGTGCGTGGAGTGTACCAGTGCGTGAAGTGTACAGGTGCGTGAAGTGTACAGGTGCGTGGAGTGTACAGGTGCGTGGAGTGTACAGGTGCGTGGAGTGTACAGGTGCGTGGAGTGTACCAGTGCGTGAAGTGTACAGGTGCGTGAAGTGTACAGGTGCGTGAAGTGTACAGGTGCGTGGAGTGTACAGGTGCGTGGAGTGTACAGGTGCGTGGAGTGTACAGGTGCGTGGAGTGTACAGGTGCGTGGAGTGTACAGGTGCGTGGAGTGTACCAGTGCGTGAAGTGTACAGGTGCGTGAAGTGTACAGGTGCGTGGAGTGTACAGGTGCGTGGAGTGTACAGGTGCATGAAGTGTACAGGTGCGTGGAGTGTACAGGTGCGTGGAGTGTACAGGTGCGTGAAGTGTACAGGTGCGTGAAGTGTACAGGTGCGTGAAGTGTACAGGTGCGTGGAGTGTACAGGTGCGTGAAGTGTACCAGTGCGTGAAGTGTACAGGTGCGTGGAGTGTACCAGTGCGTGAAGTGTACAGGTGCGTGAAGTGTACAGGTGCGTGAAGTGTACAGGTGCGTGAAGTGTACAGGTGCGTGAAGTGTACAGGTGCGTGGAGTGTACAGGTGCATGATGTGTACAGGTGTGTGAAGTGTACAGGTGCGTGGAGTATACAGGTGCGTGAAGTGCATAGGTGCGTGAAGTGTACAGGTGAATGGTGTGTACAGGTGCATGAAGTGTACAGGTGCGTGAAGTGTACAGGTGCGTGAAGTGTCCAGGTGCGTGAAGTGTACAGGTGCGTGAAGTGAACAGGTGCGTAGAGTGTACTGGTGCGTGAAGTGTACAGGTGCGTGAAGAGTACAGGTGCGTGAAGTGTACAGGTCCGTGGAGTGTACAGGTGCGTGAAGTGTACAGGTACGTGAAGTGTACAGGTGTGTGAAGTGTACAGGTGCGTAAAGTGTACAGGTGCGTGAAGTGTACAGGTGTGTGAAGTGTACAGGTGCGTGGAGTGTACAGGTGTGTGAAGTGTACAGATGCGTGGAGTGTACAGGTGTGTGAAGTGTACAGGTGTGTGAAGTGTACAGGTGCGTGGAGTGTACAGGTGCGTGAAGTGTACAGGTGCGTGAAGTGTACAGGTGTGTGAAGTGTACAGGTGCGGGAAGTGTAAAGGTGCGTGAAGTGTACAGGTGTGTGAAGTGTACAGGTGCGTGAAGTGTACAGGTGCGTGAAGTGTACAGGTGCGTGAAGTGTACAGGTGCATGAAGTGTACAGGTGTGTGAAGTGTACAGGTGCGTGAAGTGTACAGGTGCGTGAAGTGTACAGGTGCGTGAAGTGTACAGGTGGGTGAAATGTGCTGGCTCGTGAAGTGTTCTGGTGCGTGAAGTGTACAGGTGCGTGAAGTGTACAGGTGCGTGAAGTGTACAGGTGCGTGAAGTGTACAGGTGCGTGGAGTGTACAGGTGCGTGAAGTGCATAGGTGCGTGAAGTGTACAGGTGAATGGTGTGTACAGGGGCATGAAGTGTACAGGTGCGTGAAGTGAACAGGTGCGTGAAGTGTACTGGTGCGTGAAGTGTACAGGTGCGTGAAGTGAACAGGTGCGTAGAGTGTACTGGTGCGTGAAGTGTACATGTGCGTGAAGTGTACAGGTGCGTGAAGTGTACAGGTGAGTGGTGTGTACAGGTGCATGAAGTGTACAGGTGCATGAAGTGTACAGGTGCGTGAAGAATACAGGTGCGTGGAGTGTACAGGTGTGTGAAGTGTACAGGTGAATGAAGTGTACAGGTGCGTGAAGTGAACAGGTGCGTGAAGTGTACAGGTGAATGGTGTGTACAGGTGCATGAAGTGTACAGGTGCGTGAAGTGAACAGGTGCGTGAAGTGTACTGGTGCGTGAAGTGTACAGGTGCGTGAAGTGAACAGGTGCGTAGAGTGTGCTGGCTCGTAAAGTGTACAGGTGCGTGAAGTGTACAGGTGCGTGAAGTGTACAGGTGAGTGGTGTGTACAGGTGCATGAAGTGTACAGGTGCGTGAAGAGTACAGGTGCGTGGAGTGTACAGGTGTGTGAAGTGTACAGGTGAATGAAGTGTACAGGTGCGTGAAGTGTACAGGTGCGTGAAGTGTACAGGTGCGTGAAGTGTACAGGTGCGTGAAGTGTGCTGGCTCGTGAAGTGTACAGGTGCGTGAAGTGTACAGGTGCGTGAAGTGTACAGGTGCGTGAAGTGTACTGGTGCGTGAAGTGTACTGGTGCGTGAAGTGTACAGGTGCGTGAAGTGTACAGGTGCGTGAAGTGTACTGGTGCGTGAAGTGTACTGGTGCGTGAAGTGTACAGGTGCGTGAAGTGTACAGGTGCGTGAAGTGTACTGGTGCGTGAAGTGTACAGGGGCGTGAAGTGTACAGGTGCGTGGAGTGTACTGGTGCGTGAAATGTACAGGTGCGTGAAGTGTACAGGTGCGTGGAGTGTACTGGTGCGTGAAGTGTACAGGTGCGTGAAGTGTATAGGTGCGTGAAGTGTACAGGTGCGTGAAGTGTACATGTGCGTGAAGTGTACAGGTGCGTGAAGTGTACAGGTGCGTGAAGTGTACAGGTGCGTGAAGTGTACTGGTGCGTGAAGTGTACAGGTGCGTGAAGTGTACAGGTGCATGGAGTGTACAGGTGCGTGGAGTGTACTGGTGCGTGAAGTGTACAGGTGCATGAAGTGTACAGGTGCGTGAAGTGTACAGGTGCGTGAAGTGTACAGGTGCATGGAGTGTACAGGTGCGTGGAGTGTACTGGTGCGTGAAGTGTACAGGTGCGTGAAGTGTACATGTGCATGAAGTGTACAGGTGCGTGAAGTGTACAGGTGCGTGGAGTGTACAGGTGTGTGAAGTGTACAGGTGCATGAAGTGTACAGGTGCGTGAAGTGTACAGGTGCGTGAAGTGTACAGGTGCATGAAGTGTACAGGTGCGTGAAGTGTACAGGTGCGTGAAGTGTACAGGTGCGTGTAGTGTACAGGTGCGTGAAGTGTACAGGTGCGTGAAGTGTACAGGTGCGTGAAGTGTACAGGTGTGTGAAGTGTACAGGTGGGTGAAATGTGCTGGCTCGTGAAGTGTACCGGTGCGTGAAGTGTACAGGTGCGTGAAGTGTACAGGTGCGTGAAGTGTACAGGTGCGTGAAGTGTACAGGTGCGTGAAGTGTACTGGTGCGTGAAGTGTACTGGTGCGTGAAGTGTACAGGTGCGTGAAGTATACAGGTGCGTGAAGTGTACAGGTGTGTGAAGTGTACAGGTGCGTGGAGTGTACAGGTGTGTGAAGTGTACAGATGCGTGGAGTGTACAGGTGTGTGAAGTGTACAGGTGCATGAAGTGTACAGGTGCGTGAAGTGTACAGGTGCGTGAAGTGTACAGGTGCGTGTAGTGTACAGGTGCGTGAAGTGTACAGGTGCGTGAAGTGTACAGGTGCGTGAAGTGTACAGGTGGGTGAAATGTGCTGGCTCGTGAAGTGTACCGGTGCGTGAAGTGTACAGGTGCGTGAAGTGTACAGGTGCGTGAAGTGTACAGGTGCGTGAAGTGTACAGGTGCGTGAAGTGTACTGGTGCGTGAAGTGTACAGATGCGTGGAGTGTACAGGTGTGTGAAGTGTACAGGTGTGTGAAGTGCACAGGTGCGTGGAGTGTACAGGTGCGTGAAGTGAACAGGTGCGTGAAGTGTACAGGTGTGTGAAGTGTACAGGTGTGTGAAGTGTACAGGTGCGTATAGTGTAAAGGTGCGTGAAGTGTACAGGTGTGTGAAGTGCACAGGTGCGTGAAGTGTACAGGTGCATGAAGTGTACAGGTGCGTGAAGTGTACAGGTGCGTGAAGTGTATAGGTGCGTGAAGTGTACAGGTGCGTGAAGTGTACAGGTGCGTGAAGTGTACAGGTGCGTGAAGTGTACAGGTGCGTGAAGTGTACAGGTGCGTGAAGTGTACTGGTGCGTGAAGTGTACAGGTGCGTAAAGTGTACAGGTGCATGGAGTGTACAGGTGCGTGGAGTGTACTGGTGCGTGAAGTGTACAGGTGCGTGAAGTGTACAGGTGCATGGAGTGTACAGGTGCGTGGAGTGTACTGGTGCGTGAAGTGTACAGGTGCGTGAAGTGTACAGGTGAATGAAGTGTACAGGTGCGTGAAGTGTACAGGTGCGTGGAGTGTACAGGTGTGTGAAGTGTACAGGTGCATGAAGTGTACAGGTGCGTGAAGTGTACAGGTGCGTGAAGTGTACAGGTGCATGAAGTGTACAGGTGCGTGAAGTGTACAGGTGCGTGAAGTGTACAGGTGCGTGTAGTGTACAGGTGCGTGAAGTGTATAGGTGCGTGAAGTGTACAGGTGCGTGAAGTGTACAGGTGGGTGAAATGTGCTGGTTCGTGAAGTGTACCGGTGCGTGAAGTGTACAGGTGCGTGAAGTGTACAGGTGCGTGAAGTGTACAGGTGCGTGAAGTGTACAGGTGTGTGAAGTGTACAGGTGCGTGGAGTGTACAGGTGTGTGAAGTGTACAGATGCGTGGAGTGTACAGGTGTGTGAAGTGTACAGGTGTGTGAAGTGTACAGGTGCGTGGAGTGTACAGGTGCGTGAAGTGTACAGGTGCGTGAAGTGTACAGGTGTGTGAAGTGTACAGGTGCGTATAGTGTAAAGGTGCGTGAAGTGTACAGGTGTGTGAAGTGTACAGGTGCGTGAAGTGTACAGGTGCGTAAAGTGTACAGGTGTGTGAAGTGTACATGTGCTTGAAGTGTACAGGTGTGTGAAGTGTACAGGTGCGTGAAGTGTACAGGTGCGTGAAGTGTACAGGTGGGTGAAGTGTACAGGTGCGTGAAGTGTACAGGTGCGTGAAGTGTACAGGTGCGTGAAGTGTACAGGTGCGTGAAGTGTACAGGTGCGTGAAGTGTACAGGTGCGTGAAGTGTACAGGTGCATGAAGTGTACAGGTGCGTGAAGTGTACAGGTGCGTGAAGTGTACAGGTGCGTGAAGTGTACAGGTGCGTGAAGTGTACAGGTGCGTGAAGTGTACAGGTGCATGAAGTGTACAGGTGCGTGAAGTGTACAGGTGCGTGAAGTGTACAGGTGCGTGAAGTGTACAGGTGGGTGAAATGTGCTGGCTCGTGAAGTGTACAGGTGCGTGAAGTGTACAGGTGCGTGAAGTGTACAGGTGCGTGAAGTGTACAGGTGCGTGAAGTGTACTGGTGCGTGAAGTGTACTGGTGCGTGAAGTGTACTGGTGCGTGAAGTGTACAGGTGCGTGAAGTGTTCTGGTGCGTGAAGTGTACAGGTGTGTGAAGTGTACAGGTGCGTTGAGTGTACAGGTGTGTGAAGTGTACAGGTGCGTGGAGTGTACAGGTGTGTGAAGTGTACAGGTGTGTGAAGTGTTCAGGTGCGTGGAGTGTACAGGTGCGTGAAGTGTACAGGTGTGTGAAGTGTACAGGTGCGTGAAGTGTAAAGGTGCGTGAAGTGTACAGGTGTGTGAAGTGTACAGGTGCGTGAAGTGTACAGGTGCGTGAAGTGTACAGGTGCGTGAAGTGTACGGGTGTGTGAAGTGTACAGGTGCGTAAAGTGTACAGGTGTGTGAAGTGTACAGGTGCGTAAAGTTTACAGGTGTGTGAAGTGTACATGTGCTTGAAGTGTACAGGTGCGTGAAGTGTACAGGTGCGTGAAGTGTACAGGTGCGTGAAGTGTACAGGTGCGTGACGTGTACAGGTGCGTGAAGTGTACAGGTGCGTGAAGTGTACAGGTGCGTGAAGTGTACAGGTGCGTGAAGTGTACAGGTGCGTGACGTGTACAGGTGCGTGAAGTGTACAGGTGCGTGAAGTGTACAGGTGCGTGAAGTGTACAGGTGCGTGAAGTGTACAGGTGCATGAAGTGTACAGGTGTGTGAAGTGTACAGGTGCGTGGAATGTACAGGGGCGTGGAGTGTACAGGTGCGTGAAGTGTACAGGTGCGTGAAGTGTACAGGTGCGTGAAGTGTACAGGTGGGTGAAGTGTACAGGTACGTGAAGTGTACAGGTGGGTGAAGTGTACAGGTGCGTGGAGTGTACAGGTGGATGAAGTGTACAGGTGCGTGAAGTGTACAGGTGGGTGAAGTGTACAGGTGCGTGAAGTGTACAGGTGGGTGAAGTGTACAGGTGCGTGAAGTGTACAGGTGGGTGAAGTGTACAGGTGCGTGAAGTGTACAGGTGGGTGAAGTGTACAAGTGCGTGGAGTGTACAGGTGCGTGAAGTTTACAGGTGCGTGAAGTGTACAGGTGCGTGAAGTGTACAGGTGCGTGAAGTGTACAGGTGGGTGAAGTGTACAGGTGCGTGGAATGTACAGGTGCGTGGAGTGTACAGGTGCGTGAAGTGTACAGGTGCGTGAAGTGTACAGGTGCGTGGAATGTACAGGTGCGTGGAGTGTACAGGTGCGTGAAGTGTACAGGTGCGTGAAGTGTACAGGTGCGTGAAGTGTACAGGTGCGTGAAGTGTACAGGTGCGTGAAGTGTACAGGTGGGTGAAGTGTACAGGTGTGTGAAGTCTACAGGTGCGTGAAGTGTACAGGTGTGTGAAGTGTACAGGTGCGTGAAGTGTACAGGTGGGTGAAGTGTACAGGTGCGTGGAATGTACAGGAGCGTGGAGTGTACAGGTGCGTGAAGTGTACAGGTGCGTGAAGTGTACAGGTGGGTGAAGTGTACAGGTGGGTGAGGTGTACAGGTGCGTGAAGTGTACAGGTGGGTGAAGTGTACAGGTGCGTGAAGTGTACAGGTGGGTGAAGTGTACAGGTGGGTGAGGTGTACAGGTGCATGAAGTGTACAGGTGCGTGAAGTGTACAGGTGGGTGAAGTGTACAGGTGTGTGAAGTGTACAGGTGCGTGAAATAGTATAACAAAGGGGATATTAAAGTGTTCAACTTTAATTTTAAAGTTGAACTTTAAATATTGGTTTGGAAAAAAATGGTTGATAATTCATGGAGCAGTTTACAGGGTTTTTAGCACAGACACACACACACATATTATATATATATATATATATATATATATATATATATATGTCGTACCTAGTAGCCAGAACTCACTTCTCAGCCTACTATGCAAGGCCCGATTTGCCTAATAAGCCAAGTTTTCCTAAATTATTATATTTTCTCTAATTTTTTTCTTATGAAATGATAAAGCTACCCATTTCATTATGTATGAGGTCAATTGTTTTTTATTGGAGATAAAATTAAAGTAGATATATGACCGAACCTAACCAACCCTACCTAACCTAACCTAACCTATCTTTATAGGTTAGGTTAGGTTAGGTAGCAGAAAAAGTTAGGTTAGGTTAGGTTAGGTAGGTTAGGTTGCCGAAAAACAATTAATTTATGAAAACTTGGCTTATTAGGCAAATCAGGCCTTGCATAGTAGGCTGAGAAGTGCGTTCTGGCTACTAGGTACGACATATATATATATATATATATATATATATATATATATATATATATATATATATATACATATAAAAGTTTGTGAGGGTACCACCTCTGGTGCCAATGTGGGGACCCATAGCCTCGGAGAAGAAAATAAAAAGTATTCAGAGGAGACCTTGTGGTCTCTCACTGAACATTTATATTATCTTCTCCTACCACCCCCATTCTTTTGTATGTACACATATATATTTACTTTATTTGAACTTTGTTACAAAAAAGGAGTAACATATGGGTTACAAAGATGGTTATCATAGGTTGTCGAGTTCCTCCAGCTCCTCAGATGGCTGGCAGGAACCCTGGATGCAGTGCGCATTTCCCCTCTGTATCGCCACACTGAGGAGCTGGAAAAGAAAGCTTGCAGCTCTCGGGTCCCTTGTTGTTTCAATGAGCCTAGAACCCAGTTCCTTCAAAAAACTGGTAGCACTTTTACCCCAGGCGCCGAGTATCTCAGAAGCAATGGGGACAAAATTGTAGTGGTGATCCAGTTCTCTATACTTACGGGATTTGGCTGCTTCCCTGTGGATGGCAGCGCCATCTGGTTGTGCAACACTGAGGTTAATGTAGGTGTTAGCCAGGGTTGATACGCACGTGTAGTCCCATACCAACTGCTTGCCATTCTTCCAGGGGTTCACTGTGATACCATCCGGGCGACCAATAAGAGCATCAGAGTTACGGGGCGTTAGGTAACGGGGCTCTCTTTCAGCTGGGCATCCAGCTGTGGTGAGGCTCCTCTTGATGATGTCGTTAACTTCACTGTGCCTCGAGTGCCATCCCCCTGTGCTTTGGCAGAGTAGGCCATGGTGGCCGTACCTGTCAGCCACCACCTCGCCGCAAATACACCTATATCTGGTGTGGATTGGGGCAGCAAGGCGGAGGGCCACAGCAATTCGGAGGGCGTGTGGTGTGAGACGCGTGCCAGTTGCCGACATTGGGGTTGCTAACAGGAAATCCCCTGCATGTGGTGCTGCTACTGCTGTGAGGCGAGCAATGTCGTGTTGTGTTGTTGCAGCACCCAGGCACTCTGCAGCAACTTGGTTTACAATGGGGCCATCCCAGCTGGATTGCTTGTGGGCTTTTGGGGATGGTGGTTGAGGTGATTGGCCTGCACGAGAGGCCCACTCTGTGGCACAGCGTGTAAAATTGGGATCATGTACACCTGCCAGCTGATGTAAGTGGGCAGGTAGAATTTCCTTCACAAGGTCGTCGGATGCTGATAAGGAGGACAGGAAGGCTGGAACAGCGATTTGCGTTGCTGTTCGAACTCCGAGGCCCCCAAGTCTTACGGGAAGAGAGGCTTGTTTCCACTGTAGGTCATCGAGAGAGAGGTTAAGGGCTTTTTCTAGCATTGATTTCAGTAACCGGTCATACTCACTTAGTTTTTGGCTAGTGTAAGATAGTGAACACCTCAGAAAGTAGGTTAACCTGGGGAGGGACAGACATCTGGTGATGAGGTAGAGTGCATCATGAGCATCAATATCCTCAATCCTCCCATTCATCCTCTTAAGGTCGGCGATTTTCTTATCAAGGACCTCATCGATGGCTTTCAACCCCAGGGGAGCTCCTAGGAGTGTGCTGTCTTCAGGTTGAGTTTTATGAATATTTGGCAGA